>NW_003307569.1:889039-891453 GCF_000143455.1 Volvox carteri f. nagariensis | reverse complement strand
TAGTAGTAATAGTCGTAATCGAGGATGAAGCGATGATAGTCACCTGTAGCTTTACCTGATCCAATTGCCCCAAAATAACAACTGAATCCTAACTAATCTAACTGTAACCACACCAGGCTGAAGGTGTGGAGTTTGGTAGCTTCGACATATTGCAGGACGAGGCGATACGGCAGGGCCTCAAGGAGTACAGCAACTGGCCGACGTACCCGCAGGTACGACATTTCACCCAGATAACCGACATTTGTCATGGAGCGAACGGTGTTCGGTACGGCACCGAGTCTTTGGCTATCTAAGATGTTATTGGACGTTATTTGGCGCCGGCTGTCTGTTACTTCGCATATATCCCCCCGTCCCCCCTTCCCCCCGGATTATGTTTTGGCATGTTCGTGTATGTGTGTGTATGTTTACGGCTTCCCCCTCCACCGCTTCACCTTCATCCCCTCACTGAAAGAACATACGTCCAACCAACGGCCCTGTCGTACGATATGAATCCTTCCCATGCCGTACCCACCCGTTTCCCCGCCATAACCACCACCGTTGATAACTCCCGGACATTCGTACTAACACCTCACTCACATCCCCAACGGGCCCCCCTCCCTGGCCGCCTGGTGGTGGAACTCTCCCGCGCCCTCCCTCCTCCCCTGCCGTACCCTCCTCCCTTCCCCCCAACGCCCCTTCTCGAACCCCCCAGATTTTCCGCCACCACCATTGCTGGTCATGTCTGCATGTATGTATGTATGTATGTCACAGAACTCCCCTCACCATATGATCGGAACCGCAACCTCTCTCGTTGTGCAGTTGTACGTACGAGGCGAGTTGGTTGGCGGTTGCGACATCGTCACTGAGATGGCGGCCGCTGGGGAGCTCGGCAGCACCCTCAGAGAGATGGCCCACAGGATGGATATAGCGGCGTAGGGGGGGTTGGGGGGTTGGTGGGGGGTATAGCAGTATATAGCAGAATAGCAGACTGGCAGGTTGGCGGCTACAGGAAAATACGAATTCCCGCGGGGGCGGTGATTGCGGGAGGCAATTGGGCTGTTGTGAGAGATAGGGAAGGCAGGCAATGGGGGATGTTTGCGTGTTTATTTATAACCCCACACGTAACTAGCCCCAGGAGCTCGGAGTCTGGAGGTCCGGAAAAGTCCGGAACACAAACGCGAATCGAACACGAACGTGATAGTCTATCTGGAGATGATGCATGACTTGACGACGACGGGGTTATTCTTCTTCTTCGTGCTGGGGTCCGTCAACGACCGATGGGTGTGAATGGCTGTGGATGGAGGCTGGTGTGGCTGGCTGGCTGTGAATGAGGAAAAGAACGAATGAATGGCGGTGGGATTGTGTCTTATGAGTGTCGTATGTCGTACACATAGGACGTATGCAGGTGTAATGTACGTAGGTGGGTAGGTAGGTAGGTGGTTGTGTATGGGTTGCCGTACAGTGTCTCTTACTCTCCCACATTGGCTTCAAAAGGTCGTGTAGGCACACTGGGGGGCTGTGATGGCGGTCACTGAGGCAGAGGTCTCTCAACCTCTCTTCCCCCCCTAAAGAAGTATATGAAAGGTTTTGGCTTTAGATTTGGCTTATTCTGAATACTCAGGATGGTTTTCATATCTTCGTAAACGGACTGTACGGAAGAGTGTGTACAGAAAAGAGCACGTCCACAAAATCTCAGTCCCGGGAACAAGGTGTCACACGGTAATACTAGTGTACGGCATAAAACGGCAAGACAAATAATAAACGAGGTGCCGGCTGCTTTACATGCACTCGATTAAATGTAAAAGTCTTCAACTAAGATTCTCTCTGATGGCTTAACGCTCTGCTAAAAACGCAAAGATTCGTCCATGTCGACTGTTCTTTCGTTCCACCAGGCTACCTGCCCCTCTACCAGAGTACGTTTTCCTCAAAAGCGAAAGCAAATTTTCAATCCGGAAGATAGAGAAAAAAATCCACTGCATTGAAAAATCATCGCTGCGACAGAACCGAAAAAGCCACAGGCACTTTGGGGAATGTTGTTGGCTCGCGGCAGGATGAGGTGTCGGTCTACATTTTTTCCTATGTACGACGTTCCACAGTCGGTACGAGCATTGTACGGCACTCTTACTACTATACCTCTGTCCTGTGTGGAGTCGCTGTTAAGATCGGCGCGCTGCGACACGCCAGCGCTCTTCACATAAGGCGGCAAGCCTATATGACCACAACACCCACCCACCCACCGACCCGTGTGGCACACTATTATTCGGTACTCATGTGCCGACCTCGCCACTGCTCTCAAGACTGCCGACCGCCACCAGGGGACGTGCCAATACGTGCAATACACACACGCACATACATACACACGCACACGTGCAGGCGGGCGGGCGGTGTCCGACACGAGGTACGCGGTATTGAATAGATCCCGCGTGGTGCAGATT
>NW_003307569.1:886692-888792 GCF_000143455.1 Volvox carteri f. nagariensis | reverse complement strand
GGGACAGAGTCCGGGTCGCGTCCAGATGGGCGCCACGACAAGCTAAAAGCTCCCTCCGTTGGAAGCAGCGAAGAGCGCCACGGACCCCCCTCGGGCCCATTACTACCGCCGTCACCTTTCACACTGGTATCATATTATGTGCGAGTGTCGGTCACATTCCAACACTCCCTCCCTCCTCCTCACACACAATATGTGCACACAGGCCGACTACATCCGGGGGCGGAGAGGCCAACAAGCCAAAAAGCAGTGGAGAAGAAATCTTCTCTGAATTTAGGTAAATAATGGAAACAGCCGTACATACACACACCTGCACCTGCGTGGACGTACACATGCCTTTGGACAAAACAAACCACCCAAGAGGGGTGTGTGTATGTGGGGGGGGAGAGGACCTTCCCCCCCGCCCCCCCCACCCTCCTCACAACCACCTCTGCCCTTCTTGCCACCATCATCACCATCATCGCCATCATTACCATCATCACCATGAGGAGGAAGAGAAACAAGGAGAAAACAAGGAGAACGGCGTCCACCACAGTAAGGGGGCTCTGAGGCCATCAAGACATCTCTGCGCCATCTCTCTGGTTAAGGAGGGGGGAAGGGAAAGGCATCCTGGAGTGAAAGTACGGCGAAAAGCCGTACAAAAATACACACCAGGCTGGAACATTGTCGGCCCCGCACCTCACTCGCATCCCCCCCTTCCCCTCCCCCTTCCATGTCCAATGGACGGTGTGTGCGCGTGTGTACACACTCCGCAAAACCGTCGTACGGTACGTCGGCCGTCTGTAATCACCCCAAACAGCTATCCATCCATTCATCCATCCACTCGACTAGGTTTCTAACTTATATACACTCCATATTTAACTATGTATGTATCTAAGTATGCAGCATGCCATATGTATGTATGTACGTCTTAAGACGGGGAATGCGTGCAAGCTGAGAGACTTGAAAGGGGCCTTACGAAAATCTTTGCACCCTAATTTGCCGTATATGCCACATTTGGGCGCACAGAACAAAACACATACAAACACACGCGTATTGGTATGGGAGAAATGGAGGCAGGTTCGCGCCCGAGACGAGAAGAATATATACATTATTCCGTACATTCGTACAGGACCATAAAATCCGTACATACGCACAAGGTGCCTGACTGGCGCAAAATGCCGCCGACCCACCCTTCGGCCTTTTTCATGTCCACCTTAACAAGTATAACCCGCATAACCCCCTGCATTTCCACGCTTTTTCCGTACAGCCGTACAACAAACAAGATACGTTTTGTACAGCAGCTATGACAAGCCTCCCTTATCCACAAACGCCTATCCTTCAGCCAGCCATTCCAACATAGTAGCAGGGTCCGCAAATAAATCCGCACTGTCACATCAGCGCATCAACTGCCAACTGCATCAACAATCAACCATAACTACCCCCGCCGCAGTGCAATCCTCTTCCACAACCATGTTAACCTACAACCGTTTAACTGCTGCTTCATCCACGTCCTGACGACATGGACGAATCAACAGATCTGTAGGAGTATGAGTACGAGTGCGACAAGTACGGGAGCACGCACTTGGGTGTCGTACGCATCTTCTTCCCTTTCTCGCTCTCGCCCTTCAAACCTCACAACGCCATCGCAAGAACCCCCCTCCCTCTCCTCCCCCTCCCTCACCTCCCCCTCCTACCTGGCCCCATCGTTGAACTCCGCTGTGCGGAAATCACCACACAGTTCGTTTAACTCCTTCCATTCTCGCAAAACTACCCACCCACCTTAAAAAAACAAAGACCGAATTCGAGCAAATCGACGTCAGGAACGAGCAACGAAAGACGGAACAAAGTCTCTTCAAAAAAATATCTCAGGCGTGCCGATTCCTGAAATCTGAAAAATTGTGGTGGCTGTGTTGGCTGTGTTGGCTGTAATGTGGTTAAGGGTTAATAAGAGTAAACAGTCGCGAAAACGACGAGAGGGCGGAAGCAATGCCTCCAGCACCACCAGCGGAACCAACCAGCGAATACGAATCTCAACAAGAGATATACGCCAAGGGGACCCAGTACGACATCCTCCGGCAGCCCCTTCGGGAGGCCTCATGGAATATTTTCTTCTCCCCTCCC
>NW_003307569.1:885727-886394 GCF_000143455.1 Volvox carteri f. nagariensis | reverse complement strand
CGTTAGTATTAACACCGCTTGGAAAAGCCGTTGATAATACCGTTGGGGGAGTGCAAGACGCCAACGGCGGAGGGCGACGCCGAGGACGACAAAGTGGACGAGCAGCAACTGCTGGAGGGGAAAGCGGCTGTAGCAGCCGGCGGGTCGGCAGCAGCAGCTGCAGCTAGGGAGAGCAGCTCCGAATCGACACGGCTGCGGGGTGAGCGGGTTTTGGGATCCCGGGAGGTTGGGGTGTGTGTGTATTGGGCTTGAGCTTGCGTGCCAGCCACCTGGGTGTGCACCTCGCAAGAGTGGATATTCATACACGCTAAGGCGCGCGTGTGTGTGTATGTGCTTGGCTGTGGCGAGGTAAAAAGACATGTTCTTGATGTTGTTGTTGTTGTTGTTGTGTTGCTGTTGTTCTCTCGCTCCCTTCTCCTGTAACGCCCGCGGGAAGTCACTTCTCTCGCCCCTCCCCCCCTCTTTTCCCCTTTCCCCAACACATACATACATACATACACATCACAGATTTAGGGTTTTAGTTCCTCACCGGAATACGCCCCTCAGGCTCTCCTCAGTGGCCTCCACATCGCCATTGCCTGTGAGGCAGTAGCATCGCCGTCGTCGGCGTAATAGTAGTCAGCAGTAGTTAGTAGCAGTAGTAGCAGTTGAAGCAGTGGGGGAGGGC
>NW_003307569.1:866750-885544 GCF_000143455.1 Volvox carteri f. nagariensis | reverse complement strand
TCTGAGGGACATCAAAACCCCCAACCAACACCTAACGAATCGCTCGCTCCACACTTTTTACCGCCGCATCCCTCACCTCACTCTCTGGAAGTCCTGTTCCGTTTCCCTACATCGTCGTACATCGTACGAATGCCGTTTAAATTCACACAGCATTTAATGTTCGTCCTAGTGCGTTACACTACCAAGCCAGCGCCTTTCCTTTCCCTCCCCCCCCGGCCTTGTTGCAATCCAGTGACCCATGTGCTGCTGCTGCTGCAGCTGTTCCCAACGCCTTTGTTGGGGAATCGCGATTTTGCAGTTGTTCGGAACAGAAGCCGTTGTTCGGTGTTGCCGGTGGTTGTTCCCGCAGGTGGTACGATGTCGTTAGGGCGCCCAGGCGAACACACTAACCACGACGGTGACATCATCCACACTGCCCTGGTCGAGCGCCAGGCGGAGCAGCCGGCGGGCGGCGGCCTTGGCGGCGGAGGCGCGGTTGGCGGACGGTGACGACATCCGCGAGTACTTCACCACAGCGGCGGCGGCAGTGGTGGTGGTGGTGGTGGTTGACAGAGGGGACCAGGTTGGGTTCGTTGCCGTTCACCGTTAAGTGGTGGTTAAAGTGGTGGTTATAGTGGTAGTTATAGTGGTGGTTATAGTGTGGATAGCAGCTACAGCAGGGGCAACAGCTGGGGCTAAACAGCACTTGTAACTTGTAACGAAATCAGGTTCGCAGGTGCAGGTGCAGGTGCAGGTGCAGGTGCGGGGAGGGGAGGGGAGGGGAGGGGAGGAGGACTGCCTTTGAATACAGGGAATGCGGGAGCGCGGCGGAAGCCTCCGTGTAGCCACAGGCCCTCCTCCCCCCCCAATACACACACACACCCTCCAACCCAACCACCCCACCCCCGGCCTGTTAAGAACGGTGGGGGGGCCCGCCCCCACGGAGGCCGCGGTGTCGATCAACGGCTTTTGCACAGCGATAGAAGTTGTCGTATTTGACATATCCCTCCGAATTCTCTTCACCTCTCTCTCCCAACTGGTGGGCCTCTCCCTCCCTCCCTCCCGCCTCCTGCCCTCCCCCCCTTCCTCTGCCCCTCCATCCCTCCCTCCCTCCCTCCCTCACGCCTCCTGCCCTCCCCCCCTTCCTCTGCCCCTCCCTCCCTCCCTCCCTCCCTCCCCCCCCTCCCGCCTCCTGCCCTCACCCCCTTTCCCTCCCTCCCTCCCCCCCCTCCCGCCTCCTGCCCTCCCCCCCTTCCTCTGCCCCTCCCTCCCTCCCTCCCTCCCTCCCTCCCGCCTCCTGCCCTCCTCACCTCCCCCAGCACCTCCCTCACACAGTCCACCGCCTCCTGGTCGCCCACTCGCCCCCACAGACCGTCACTCGCGGCGATCAGGAACTGGTCCTCCCCGGGAAGCAGCGGGACCACGGACACGTCGGGGTCGCTGATCAGGAGGCCGCTGGCCTGGGGGGGGGAGGGGGGTGTAGGGGTGTGTGGAGGGGTGTGTGTGGCGGGGTGTGGGGGAAAAGACGAACCACAGGCGAGTGAAGCTGATATCAACCAGGAACACGGAATAAGGGGGGGGGACATACATACATGGAAACAAGGAGGCCGCTGTCGCACCTTGAAGTCGGGATCCCCCAGCGATCGTGACACGGAGAGCGCCTGCGGGCGGTTAGGTGGCGGGTAGGCTCATTTTCCATGTAGCGGACGACAAATTGCCGCGTGTATGTATGTATGTATGTATGTATGTATGTATGTATGTATGTATGTATGTATGTATGTACAAGACCCTTGCCTCCCCCCTTTCCCCCCCCCGACCCGGCCCCAGCTCTCCGGCACACACACACGCACACACACCTGCATGACGTCCGTACGTCCCGCCAGCGGCACCAACACACGTGCTGCCCCCCTCGCCACCACCACCCGACCCCCCGCCGCCTCGATGCGCTCCCGCTCGGCTCGCAACCCCGGGGTATGGTCGCGCGACAGCCGTACAGCCTGCAACCCACGAGTGTACGGCCATGCGTACGGGTGTGTACGGACGCACGAGTTAAGACGTAATCATTCATGGCTCCAAAATACACAACTGTGTGTGTCTGTGTGTGGGGGAGAAAGCATGTGTACGACTCCTGAGGCAAACGGGAGGGGGGAAGGGAGGGTCGTGACACGTGCGTCTTGGGAAGGGGGTTGGGTGGGTGAGTGGGGAAGTAAATAGGAATTGTACCGGAATGCCGTACTTTGAACAGGCTGCCGTACAGAAACACGTGTCAATGTCGCAGCTGCCCAAGTTATGCACACGACTACTCCCTCCCCCCTCTTGACTCATTCGCACGTTGTTCCGTTCCGCCCGATTAAATCGCTCTACACCGTTCCCCTTCCCCCCTAACCTCCCCCCCTAACCTCCCCCCCTAACCTCCCCCCCTAACCTCCCCCCCCCAAAACCTCCCGAACACAGAAATTACAGTCACCCCGCCGTACCCCCCCCAGCCCCCCAAACCCCACACACATACGCACCCACCTGGCCTCCCCTGCACAGTACGGCACGGCTGTCACCCGCATTGGCAACCGCCAACAAACCGCCCAACTGGAGGGTGACCAGGGCTGTCGTACCGTCGTGGAAGTCACCCTTGCCGTTAGTATTAACACCGTTGGAAAAGCCGTTGATAATACCGTTGGGGGAGTGCAAGACGCCAACGGCGGATGGCGACGCCGAGGACGACAAAGTGGACGAGCAGCAACTGCTGGAGGGGAAAGCGGCTGTAGCAGCCGGCGGGTCGGCAGCAGCAGCTGCAGCTAGGGAGAGCAGCTCCGAATCGACACGGCTGCGGGGTGAGCGGGTTTTGGGATCCCGGGAGGTTGGGGTGTGTGTGTATTGGGCTTGAGCTTGCGTGCCAGCCACCTGGGTGTGCACCTCGCAAGAGTGGATATTCATACACGCTAAGGCGCGCGTGTGTGTGTATGTGCTTGGCTGTGGCGAGGTAAAAAGACATGTTCTTGATGTTGTTGTTGTTGTTGTTGTGTTGCTGTTGTTCTCTCGCTCCCTTCTCCTGTAACGCCCGCGGGAAGTCACTTCTCTCGCCCCTCCCCCCCTCTTTTCCCCTTTCCCCAACACATACATACATACATACACATCACAGATTTAGGGTTTTAGTTCCTCACCGGAATACGCCCCTCAGGCTCTCCTCAGTGGCCTCCACATCGCCATTGCCTGTGAGGCAGTAGCATCGCCGTCGTCGGCGTAATAGTAGTCAGCAGTAGTTAGTAGCAGTAGTAGCAGTTGAAGCAGTGGGGGAGGGCGGGGGGAAGAAGGTCCAACCCAAAGGGGTGTGTGTGGGCGGGGGGGGGGGGAAGGCAGTGGGGAAGTTTGAGGGATGGAAAAAGGAGGAGGGGGAAGTAACTTGAAGGGAAACCACAACACCACTCCCACGACTTTTACATTACACGATTTAGTATTATTATCGTTGTTGTTGTTGTTGTTGTTGTTGCTGCTGCTGCTGCTGATGATGATGATGTTGATGATTGCGATGATGATGACGGTGGTGAATCACCCCCCTCTGCATGTTGAACCCTCTCCTCCCCTCCTCCTCCCCCCCCCACCCCCCTATCTCACCAAGAGCTTGGTGGAGCTCGCGGTCGTTGGCGACGTACGACAACACGGCCTGCTGGGCGTAGCGAGCCGACATCTCCCCGCTGTGGGAGCGTGAGCACGTGTATGTAAATGTATGTGGTGGAGGGGGTGGAGGAGAGGTGACAGACGGTGAGCTTATGGGGGAAGATGAACTTGGGGGGGGGGGAGGAGGAGGAGGGAAGCCGGGAGATTCGGACGGAAATTGAGAGAGGGTGAGAGAGAGAGAAAGAGAGAGAGAGAGGAACGACAGGCGGACAAAGGGGGAGCTAGGTGTTAAGGAGCGACATCCTTCGCGAGCTAGAAGGGAACTCTTGTCCTAGGGCTGAAAAGGGATTTTGTGCCTGTCGTTGTTACAGATAGTAAACATTTGTATTTTAAAGCAAGAGGGACGAGATCAGATGGCGCGCTGGCAAGCTCGCGCCGCACATATACACGGCCATGGCACTTACCCATGGCCGTCAAACACGCCGGTGACAACGATGGACGAGGGCGCGCCGGCTGCAGTAGTGCTGGACACAACACCAGTGCCGTTATCAGAAGTACTGCAAGCCGCTGCGCTACCGTAACCATTGCCAGAGAAGTCGCCGAAAGCTTCGGGCACGTGTCCAATGCAACCGTCGCCAGCGCAGTCCGTCCAAGAAGTTTGGCTACAGTAATATCCGCCCTCAAAAGCTATATCTTCAGCCGCAACGTAATAGTCTTGGCTACGCTCCTTCAGTAAACCAGTCACCTGCAATTCGATGCCGGTGACGTCGGAAAAGACGTCAAGGTTAAAAAGAGCCTGTGCGACCCGCTAGTGTGATAATTCATAAAATCCTTTGGATGATGCAAATTAATCCGCCTTACATCACCGCACCTGTGCACTGCCCGTGTGCGTTGCTAGGGGGCCGGGTGGATGAAGGGGACGCATGAACTGCGAGCGGCTATATAGCGGTGCACCATGTCCAAGGGACGTTGAAGGCACCGCCGCGGGGCACTGTGGCTTGGACGATACTACAGTGGGTTCACCCAAAAATGTTCGCACATGACCCGAACGCCCACAGAGGTAACAGCACCGCAGCAGGCTTGCATCAAAATCCCACCTATCACATTTCGAGGTACCAGGATATGCCACCTGCACCGCCTGAGCTCCAGGCAAACGAGAGCTCGCTTGTGCACAACATGACCGTTGAAGCTACTTGACACCATGGTCTACTTTCAGTGCATGAACCAAAAACATCGTATCTTATCATATTCAAAACTTGTATGCACTTCAATGAGCCTTGTCAACCAACGAGCAGAGCGACTGTGTGCCCGCCGTACTCACGGAACCGTCTGTCTGCGCCTCCGGGACCATATTCCGCATTTAATCACCAAGTAATTTGGAGTTTTATTTCTCAGGTGACGATCAATACGTTTATCCTCTGCGCAGTCCTGGCAGGAGTGCCCTGCGCTCTAGCTTCCAGCGGTTCCGAAACCATTTTTTTAACGACTCACACAGGAAAAGACAACTAGAATGTCCATGCTGCTTTTTCCACCTTCTTTTTAATCTGCCGTCCACCTCGGCATTTTCCAACACACGCAAACGGTTCGCGTGACCCAACATCCTCCTGAGGTTTAACGTTGCAGCAGGCCTGATGTATAGAGAAACCGTTGCAGACCCGCTGTACATGCAAGTGCAAAGACTCCAAAATCTCCCACAAACGTGTACTGCCGCCATAGGCCATGGCCTGTAGGACCGGACCCCCTGGCACTCCAGGCAATGGACCCCACTTGTGTTGCCAGGCTCCCACCAGAGGGAGGTTGTGGTCCTGTCGATGGCTCCATAGCTGATGTCATCTGAGTCCTGCGACCCAGGCACTGGCTGTTGCAGCTGCACAGGGGCACCTACCGTGCAGGTCGGGCGCATGGCTGCAGGTACACCACATGCCGGCTGCCCAGACACAGGTGCAGCCACCTGTCATGGATTGAACACCGTATGGGGGGGCTGGGAATATGGCTGGGAAATGGGTTGGTGAGCAATGCAAGGGCATTCCCGAACCCCAAGCACTCATGCACTGTAGCTCACCGCCAGTCCGCAGTTGGTCAAGGCGTTGGGATAGAAGCCGCGATGGCAGCTCTCACACATGCCATTTGGTGACTCCTCCCATTTTGCACCGGGTAGCTCCTGGGCATCCCACCCACCAGAAGCCCGGGCGCATGTGCGGCGCACGACACAGTTGGCGGTGTCTCACTGCCGCTCCTCCTCTGTCATGTCAGCACGTCGCTGCTGCTCACGGGCTGCTGCTGCACCTGCAACTGTTGCAGTAGGACCGCACCTGGATATTCGCTGCTGCCTGCTGCCGAAAGTAATCCTCTACTGCGTGGTGCAGAGGAGCAAGCCCGTGGTACTCCCCGCTGCAGCCAGCATTGTTGTCCGTCTCCCTGACGCCCAGGCGCTCGCCGCCAGCTGAGCCCTGGTCGTACCAGGGTGTCTGAACGGCGCAATGCTGTGCACATCATGCAACCCTGGGGGCGTCGGGTTCCATAGGGACGGCAGCTGAAGCCAGAGGTTGTGTCCTGGCGACTGGGCACCGGAGCTGTGATGAGGCAGCTGCAGCTGTGCAGCCGGCCGAGCAGCCAGCTCCACCATCACCGCCTCTGCAGGGCACTCGGTCTCTCTCTGGTGGAGATTTTAGGCATGGCGCATTCACAGCGCAGTTGCTTTTTGGCATGTCGGCAAGAGATATCGACTTCTGAATACGCACGTGTTTGTGTTTGTATCAGAAATGTCCCGAAATATAAATATATATTCCGTCGCACAGTCACCGGCGGATTCGTGAGCACCACTGGCGGCGCCACGCGAATCGCGTCCATCCCGGGTGCATGGACATGCCGCATGGACAGTACGGCAGACCGCAAACGGAGCCGTTGCTTAACATACGAAGTCCGGTGCTGTCTGCGATGTTTAGGTCTTGAAGCACCAGCGGCTACGGGAAAGCACCCCACTGCCGCATGGCTTTGTAATAATTAAACAGATAAGTAAGAGCGGCAGAGTGCAACTCTTCGGAGGCCCCGTGCATTGGCCAAAGTAAATGTACAAACAAGCAGCTTGTGTAGTTCATAGAAAAATGAAAGCAAATTTGTTGGCCTGCTGGTGGCAAGTCGGATTGCCCGTGCGGGCAAAGGGTAACACAAGCTGGGTGTTCGAGTTATGATACGCCGTAATCTCAGAATTGCATAATGAGATACGCGGCACCTTTTGAGATGAAATTTAGCCCGAGAGGCGTTGATGTGACTTTGTGCTCAGTCAATTGAGGCAGCCAAAGTTGTTTGTGCTCATACGGTCTTTGTTGGCTACAGGCGAGATACCTTGCAATAGAGAATGCAATATATTACCAATAACGCGTTTCAGCCGGGTGAAACACACACGGCCACACAGACATGGACAATCCTGCAGGTCGGGGTCCCCCTGGGCGCTTCGCGCCGGGGCCCCGCCCCAAAACGTGCCGGGCGGGGGAGAAATTTCCATGAAATGAAATTACGTTTTTACTCCCGATCGAGGTTAGACACGCAGTTCAGCGAGTTTGGCTGCTAAGGGCAAGTAGTGTACGGCAGAGTGGGAGAGCAGAACTTCTAAGGCCATGCTTGAGACGCACGCAGCGTGTGACGCATTTTATGTTTGTACGAAGTAGTTGTGATGCGATGGATGTCCGCGAAATGTGCATAACTATTTTGGCTGAAGATGCCCCCCCCCTGTAGCTGTCTGGCTACTTTTCTCTGTCGGAGGTCCGCTGGGGAGACCAGGAGGCTGCACACCGAGCGATCAGGCGCATCGTCAACGTCAACCTCCCCCCCTTCCCTAACTCTGCGCCACGCAATATGATGGCCAGTGATCATCCATGGCCAGTGATTTTTTTTTCATTTAGGGGGGGTCTCAATTTATTCCGACCTAAGTAACAAAGTTGCTAGCGTCGCGTAATGTATTCCTTAAGAGTGGGGCGCTGGGGGGNNCCACGCCCCCAGACCCCCCCGATAAGTTACAACTCCCCTCATAGACCAAGAGGCACGCACTGCGTTGGCGCGTTTTCGTTCATGTGCTCACTCTTCATGCACATGCATAGATAGTTCTGGCACTGTTTGTGAACAAAAAGTAAATCCGCGTAAATGCGCTGTGTCTGAGCCCGCTTGGCACTGCGAGCGCTCGGGTTGGGCGCCTCGCCGCATTCGTTGTTGTCGAGCTGATTGGGTGACAGCTTGCGCTTATGCTGATCACAACCGCCATGGAAGGCAGGGGTAATGGCGCCCGTGTCATCGGTCGCCGCTGGCAGCAACACCATTGCCGATGCATTACCGACAACAGCACCGCCGTCCCAAACGCCTTTATCAGGAAAAATTTCAGGCTTATCTTGCTGTTTTGGTGTTTGTTCGGCGTTCAAGTCGTTGCCTTTTGCGTGTTTGGCTATGTAAGGACCGATCATACATTCCGCTATGCCGCGCTGACTCACGGGCTTGACCTTCTTACGGCCCCTCATATCTATTCTATGATCGATAATACTAAGTTCTGCACACTACGGAGCAATCTGGCAGCAATGGACGTTTTTGGCTGGAGGAATGAAAATGTACGGATCGGCCTCAATTTGTTCCTTATTTCCAAAGGCCAAAATGGCCTCTTTATTCCTTAAAAGGAATATATTACTTAAAAAAAACACTGTCCATGGCCCCCCTCAACCCCACCGGCTTTACGGATGGGGGCCCGCCCCCATATGCCGCACTTGTGATGGGAAGGATCTGGAACTTGTTATTCAACACACTCTTTTCGCTTTTTGACCTCAGGAAAAGTCAATCAGCATCACGAAAGTGGCAACCCCCCCCCCAAACCCTCAGAACTGCCAACCGCTAGCCTCCTCCCCTCCCCCCCCCCCACAACCCCCATCTCGCCACGTGTACGACTTGTACGGCTTATACACTGATGATTTCACCCTTCACCCCAAAATTCATTCAGCCATTCCCGACCCCACAGAGCGAACATGACATCCATCTCCACACAATATCCAAACCTGTGTCCCTTTTGTCCACATTTGTGTGTCCCTGTCCATTTGGCCTTTCCCCCCATCATCCCAAAAGCGTGTGGTGTGGTGTGTATGTATGTATGTATGTATGCGCCGCCTGCAACCCACATTGATCGACCTCTTATCTCACTCTCGCGCACCTGCCTGATGCGTGTGCACCGCCGCCGCCAGCGCTGCGGGAAGGCAAGGGCGAAAATCCCCCAGCCTCCTCCTCCTCCTCCTCCTCCTCCTCCCCCCCCCTCTCGCGACGTATATCATATGCAACAATTTTGAACTTAATCATCACCGCCTAATCACCACCACCACCACCACCACCACCAGGTTAATATACACACATTCATTCCCACCTGCATGTCTGCCGTACAGAACGTCGCACAATGTCCGTACTACCCGTTCTGCTTAATATTCATCTCATTCACCTCGGTAGTGCACCTAAGTATAGGACCGACCCAAGGACCGACGAGGCAGCGCGATGACACCCCCACCTAGCCACATAATCATCTGAGACCCCACACATATTAGCTACTTCATAATTTAGAGAGCAACAAAGAGGGAGGGCAAGATTATTATTAAAAGCAATTCGCGGTTCAAAATGTACGGCGCTTGTACGGTGCATTACTAACCTCGTATACAAGCCTTATATGGTCAAATATGAGCGCTGCATGTGACACGCACCAAACGCCCCCCAAAAAACACCCTTTCCCCCTCAAAACAACCTCCCCCTCCCCCGCCCAAAAACACACAGCACATTATTGTAATTACTTTATATCGACTACACGCACACACTGCTGCAAATGGCGCGACAATCACCCAATCCAACCCGGCACCCGCATGGCCGCTGTCCCGGACGGACGCCTCTTCACACCTTCTTCACACCTTCCTAATGCACCTCTTTTTTTTACCGTTTTGGTGATGTCGGTCCATCGTTCGTTCGCTCCGTAGTGTGATGTAAGTTCCGGCCCCCTCGGGGTCGTGTATGTGTGTAAGCGTGTGTGTGTGTGTGTGAGGGGGGGGAGTTTGACCCTTGGGAGCACGGACACATACACACACACCTACCTACCTACCTCGACCTGCTAGTCTTTCTTCCCCCTTTCACCCTCGCAACACCGCTTCCTCCCCCACCCCCTTTCCCCCCACACGGTCCCCACTGCACCACAACAAGAAACCTGTACCTGTACTGCAAAAAGAGATTTGATGGCTTTTCGGGTCGTACACCTTGCGTCGTACATCCTTGTGTGCCAATTCGCCTCCTCCTGCCGCCGCGTATATAGACGGCCATGTACATCAAGGCTATAGCTGTCGTACTCGGCAGTAGCCTTCTTAAACTACTGCTACATGCTACCTATACAGCGGGCTGAACATCCAGCTTCCAGCTATCTTCTTCTCCTCCACTTCCTCCTCCTCTTCCAGGCTTCTCTATTACAGATTTGTGTGCGCCCCCTCTTCCTCCTCCTCCTCCTCCTTTTCCTCCTCCTCCTCCTCCTCCTCCATAATTAGCACCACCATCGTCAACATTCTCTATCCCCAGTTCACTTCCTTCACCAACACACTAAAGCTACTCACTGTACGACAACTCCCGTACTACTCGATGTACGGCTGCCATCTGCTCTTTCGGATATCTTTGAGCAGCATTTTTATGAAGAAGCCTGTTTCCTCGGGATTGGCTACCCACAGCACCGAGCAGATGTCCCTGGTGGCGACGTCATTGCCGCTATCGGTGAAGCGGTCGCCCACATGCAAGACCTGACGATGGGGGGATGGGGAGGAAGAGGGAAGGAGGGGAACATAAACTCGACGTGATAAACACATTCATTCAAACACACGATCTAGTATATGTAACGCAATATTAATATAAAATAATATATAATATGTATATAAAAAATATATGTTACGTTATATTATACATGCTCCAATCGGTCCGTCGCCTCGCTTTACCCTCACGGCGGCTGTTGTAAACGTATCTACGTACGCAAAAACATACAGAAGATGCATTAACACAGGAGACACACACACACACACAGAAGGCACGACCATACATAGACGAAGCACACAAACATACAGACACATGTTCCCCTCCGCCAAGAACGCGCCAAAAAGCTTTTCAGTGAGGATAAAGAATTTCCTCCCCCCTTCCCCTCCCCCTTCCCCGTTCCCCCCCCTCACCTCCGGCGGCGTGACCTTCAGGTATCTGGTGAGGGCCTCCAGTCCAAGCAGCTTGTTGCCCACATCCACGAACACGTCGTTACCGCCGTTGAAGGCGCAGAAAGGCACCTTGGCCACCAGCTGGGTCTGGATGGTGAGGGCGATGTCCTCAAGTACCTGTGGGAGGGGGGCATGTGGGGGATAAGGGGTATGTAGAGGTTGGAGACATTGGCATAATAGTAGCGGAGGAGGAGGAAGGTGGGGGGGAGAGAGCACGAAGAGACGGAGGCGTGTGGGTTTGTGTATTCATGGAAGGGGGGGGAGGGAGCGAGAGGAGGGAGGGTGGAAGAGGAGAGGCGGGGTGGAAAGCAGAGGGGGGCAGGTAGACAGCGGAGAAGGGGAGATGTACATGTGGAAAACCCTAAGGGCGGGATTTGGCACCCCCTTGAACCAGATGCCGTACCTCGTAAATGGTGGGCTGCGTGGGGACGATGCCCACTGCCCTGTTCTTCCGTATGATGTTGACCGCAAGATTGAGTCGCTTTGCGCCCTCCTGGAGTGCAGGAATTGGAGGTGAATTGGAGGTGAAAAGAGGACGTCAGATTGGGTTAGTGGGGGGTGCGAGGGTCGAGAGGAAACACAGTTTAACGCTTGAAGGCACTTCCTGTCTCGTCCGTCCTGTAAATGAGAAATAAGCTCAAATACATGTATGCTCAGGTTAGGCACTACTGATAAGGCACGGACCATTGCCTCCGGGAGATCCCGGGATCGAGACCTGTCAGGGTCGAAAATCCTTCCGATGGTGGAAGGTAAAATGCCCCTAGTCGATGGACGGTGGTGACCTGGGATATAGTTCACTCGCGAGCCGACCAGGAATGGAGTTGAGCCGCAGGTTCCATTAAATGCCGATGGTGGGTGCGGAACCTGAGCGATCCACTGAAAAGTTGACTAGGGTGACTGGATGAGGGTGCCTTGAATACCGGGGAAGGCAGGGTTTCGCAGGGTAGCTGCCACGGGTGAAGATATGCCCCCCTGTTTCACACAAAATATACACATATATACAATCTATATGTATATGTAGTACCATGTTCGTATCCTTAATCCCGCCATCCCCACGCATTCCCTCTTCAAACCCCAGACCACAAAACCAAAGAACCCGATGGCTACATATTATATTATTTTCGTCCACTGCTCCGGAAGCCGCCTTGCCTGCAGCATGGCCTCTCCCTCGTCCAGCAGCGCGGTGATGTCCTCCTCCCGCCAACTTTGCATGATGGGGGTCTTCCACTCGTTGTCCGGTACGAACTCCAGGCGCTTGTCGTACGGCCGTACTCGCAGCAAGTAATTGCACTCACCCCCCATGATGTGGAACCTGCTCCGGATAGGAGGAAAGGAGGAGATAAAGAAAGGAGGATATGAGGAAAGGTGGTAAGGAAAAGGATTCATGGGGTATATGGGATATGGGAGCATACTAACGGGAAAAACTGAAAAAACAGAAATTATAACGAAAACGAAAATGAGTAAAATGGACAAACACTTGACGAGCATTTAATGGGAACCTAGACACGTGCACATGTGTATGGTCCAGAGGGTTGGGCGTGCGTATCTCGTAAAGAGAGCAGGATGAACACGACAGGAAAAGGGGGGAAGGGGGAAGAGAAGGAAGGCAGGGATTTAAGGGAGGGCGGGAGAGGAAGGGAAGAAGCGGGTTAATCACAACACCCAAATACACATGCCGTACACAATCGCAGCACACGCACGTAACTTCACCTCCAGACTCCCCCCCTTCCACAGACACACGCATGGGCCAAAAACACACACACACACTCCCGCACTTTCCCCCCTTCCCTCTGCTCCCCCCCACACACGCACCTGTTAGTCACCTCGGGCGGCAGTTTTAGTTTCCTGAACGCCTCCAGCAGCCCCATCACGCGCTTCTCGAACTTCTCCGGCTCGCCGGGGTACCCCGCAGCTGTTACGATGGCAACCTGAAGAAACACAGAAAACAAACGAAAAAACCAGTCAACCGTTAACCGTCCATGATGAACCATCAACTGACCATCAAAAAGCACCCATCCAAATTCTCGCCTCGATATATTAAAAATCGTTATTCCATGGACGCCCGATCACCATAAAGAAGGAAATGGAAAATTGGTACGGCATCCCATTGTACGACAATCTGTACGATAATTTACCTGTACGTTGCTTCGCATGAGGTTGATGATATGCGCAATCATTTGATTATCCTGTTCCATGTGTGCTCCATCTGCATACAGAGTGCCGTCCGCGTCGAAGGTGATGAGCTTCAGCGTGTCGGCGCTTGCATGAACCTGGGGGGCCAGGTGGCCATGGTGCCGTTTTCGTGTGGAGAAAAAATTGGAGATAAACGTCAAAAAATACGTGGAAAGGTGTAAGAGCGAAGGACGTGGAAAAAGAGAAAAGGGAAAAAACCACACAAACTGAAAATCCATAACCAAGTTGGAAGTTTGAAGCCGTACATCCTAATAAGCCAAAATGAACCAACTAACAACCAACTAATTGTGAACCGCAGCACGTACCTGCGAAATGTTAACCACGTGACGAAGCTCAGCGAAGTTAGGCGGAATGTATTTGCGGCGCGATAACGCAAAGAACGCGTCGTACTCCCGAAACGCCTCTACCAGCTTCAGCGGAGTAAAGAAGATTCCGATACCCGGTATGAGACGTCGAAGACGCGAGCGCTTGGGATCCTGCGGGGGAGGGGGTGCGGGGGAGTGGACGGAGAGCGGCCATTGCCGTAGCGGCGGGAGATGTGACCCCGCAGTGCCAGACAGGAGAGGTGAAGGAAGACAGTTTTTTATTTTGAATTTTGAAAGGGGAAAATCCAGCTATCCAGAATCCAAGAATTATGTGACTTTTGGATCCGTGGCTGCAATAAGTGGCGGCGTTTTCTTCGATTTCTAATACGACGACGCGTGATAGATGATGATGATTCGTGGATTTCGTTCCTGCCAGCGACAGCTGCCTTCGCCGACGAGTGCTTCACTAAGTGCATACATACACACATGCATACACAATGTGGATACATACATACGTACGTACATACATACATTACATACATTATATACATATGTACAACCAGAAACCAACTCGAAAATGCAATGCTTAACGTACCTGCCGATGCTCAGCAATCCATCGCTCCATCTTCAGCATCACCTCCTCGCAGGTGTGCGTCTCATGCATGCGGCGCATGAAGTCAATCAAGCGATCCTGCAAAGGAGATTGGGGAAGGAATTGCCGGAGGATTGACTTTATACGACGAAGTACGGTCGCCGTACATTTCTAGGATAAAACCCTAAAACCCTAGGAACGAAATCCCAAAGTTGCTTCCCCTGGTGGCCACCTGTATATTCCTTTCTTCCCTGCTTTCCTGGCCCTCCGCATCCCACTTCGTAAAAAGCCCTTATCGGCAAACGCTCCTCTCCCCAATCCGCCAAAACCCAGAGCCCGTTCCCCCTCTCTCTTTCCCTCCCCGCGTAAGGCCCACATATTTTCAAGCACCTGCTCCTTGAGATGACCTTTTCGACGAAGTACGGCAGCATCACTCGCCGATCTAGCTCGTTGACTGAACACCTCTCCACTTTCCGCGGTGTTCAGCAGCTCCCAGTAACCTGTTTTAAAACGTTGGATTAACACATATACGGCTAGAATCCAAAATTCGAAAATCTTCACAAACGGAAACGAAGCAAAGTTTTCCACGTGTACAGAAACATTAATTCATCACGACATGAAAGGCAATGATATAAAAATCGTATAAATATAGATTTGTTGAACAGGGCAAGAATGTTTCAGCCTTCGCGGGTGACAAGTGCAGCAAGCCATGAATAGCACCAATGTAGTAGGGAAAACGGATTGTTTGGGGAACCAAGCGGAAGTGTTTCGCGCGCGGAAATGCCTGCTGGCTATGGTACGGAAATGTACGGATTTGTGTTTTTGTCCGTGTAATACATTGGAGTGCAACGGGAAGTGAGGCTAATGTGGACCGGGAAAGCTGGGGACAGGGATGGATAAGCGATTGGGGGGATTTGGGGGCCTGGCTGTCTGATTTGATGGATGGGATGTGGGGTGCCAGGACAACGTGTGTGTGCGCAACGGTATGCTTGCATATGCGCTGCGTCAGCGGCCTTGATGCCTTACCGAGGTTGACTTCCGCCACAGGCCCGCCTGCAGGAGCCGCGGTTGATGCGGCAGTTATACCGTTGCCACTCGTCGATGTAGTAGGAAAGTGAGGCACTGTGGCAGGGCCGGCCGAAGTGGAAGCCGCGCTCGCCAATGTCACATCGCGAGGCCGAAATGCTGGTGGACGAAGGACCGTCCCGCAAGCTCCGGTATGGGGACGGGTTACGATGACCGGCGTGTGGCAGAGCATTTGAGCAGTGCTGGAAACTATCGCGGAGCGTCGCAAGTCTCAAGACATTTAAGGAAGGCGGCTAGTTGTCTAGAAAAGTGCTCGATGAAATACGTTAAAGTCTTTACAGTAATTACAATCGGATTGAGACGGGAGCTGCAGAATCGAGGTTTGCTTGGGACTGTCGCAAGAGGCTGTCTCGCTTGCACAACCAAATTTGTCGCGTGTGGACTTTGAGGGAAAATCGGGACCCCCTTCGATGCACCATCTAGAGCTTCATACGTTCCAGATCGTGCTCTGGCGTGTTATACATGCAGGCGTGAACACGTTTTCGCATGGCGCTCCGGAACCATGGGCCAGTTCATAATGGACCACGGACATTGTTACTTAATAGTATAATATAATACTGTTGTTTTCCCGTTGTATCCGTTGAAATGCATCAGACAGAGTTCTCGTAAAAAAAATTGTTCCAGTAGGGTTATATTGCAAGTATCAGTAAGGCGAGGCTGACGCATACACAGCACGCAACAGCACAGGCAGGGAGTCAACATCAAGGCTTTACGATAGGTTTGCATATACTGGAAAGGTCAACGGTGTTCAGCTCCCAAGTACTAATTGTCGAACGACGACAATATAAACAGCGGAAGAACTGGTGGCCTCTTGGTACCCATAGACGTTCGCAAGAATTTCCTAAACCAACCTGTCTTAGTGACGACGCTTTAAACATCGACACGCGTCGAGCTCCACCGCGCGACATCGACCGCAGCGCGTGCAGAAGCTCCTCTGTGTCAACTCTTCCACCTTAATAGTTAGGAGAAATAAAGATTTGGTATATTTTACACTGCAACCGGAAGTAAACAGTCCTGCCCCCAAAACTAAACCATTTCCGAACATCCTCTTCACAACCCAAACGTGACGCTACACAACGCAAATCGCCGCCACGGCGGACGAGCCATCCCTCTTCCTATTGCTGCCTCCTCCTCCTCCTCAACATCCTGCACGCGCCCATTTGCTGCTCCTCCTCCTGCGCCCTCCCCCGCTATCCGCATAGTTTCATTCGCTTAGCTGTGTTCGCTTTGTGGCCAATTCCTCATTTCCCAGTTCACTCCCCCACATCGCGGAACAATTCGCTATTTAAAACTGAGGGCTATGCGACCTCTCAATTCTCCTGCACGAACAGCGCAATCTGCTTGGCTCCGTTGGCGACCGAAGACACCGTTTCCACACCACCCTCCTCGCCCTCACCACCACCCTCTCTGCCCAGAACCTGCACAAACAAGTAGTCGTCGGGACAGTTGCGACGTCTCAATCAGCGAAAAAAAGGCCTCAATGAAAAAACCCTAATTAGGAAAACCGCAAAAGCAAGCAGATAAGGAAATGATGTCCGAAGAGAAATAACAAGGAATGACGACATGCCAAGGAGCGCGAGAAGAAAAGAACCCTAAAGCCCCCGTAAAAAAAAAAACGATTCCACCCTTTTGGTAACCCCCCGTAAAAAAAACCCCGATTCCACCCTTTTGGTAACCCCCCATAAATAAAAAACCCGATTCCACCCTTTTGGTAAGCTGTTTCCTAATGAATGAATGTTCTGTAGAAGGCGCGTAAAATAAAATTTGAGCCGCCTGATGAAAAAAACGTTTAATGGGGGCGACGGGGGCTATGTGACGCAACACAAATGGATTGGTGGCCGTAACTAACAACCGTGTCGTACCAACCACCGTGAGGCAACAACGGTGAGGGCAAGGCAGCTCCAAAACCGTACCGCTCTAGGATGGGGTGCCCTGGGGCACATGGATTCCTCTGATGAGCCCCCACAGATCACCACCCCCTTGTTTCCATCCCATCATCAATCACCCCACTCTCCAACACACCTATCAATTGGGACGCCGGTATCAGTTCATTCTTTCCTTTCATTTTTTCCTCGAATTTAAAATTTCCCGTTTCCCGCCACTCTCCATGGTCAGCGGTCGGGGATGTTACATCAGGCTCTGGATTGCAGTCCCCACCGCCCCCCCCTTGAGGATCATGACCTTGGCCTACGATTTCCCCCAGGACCCCCACGTGGTGGTGGTGACAGACACACAGACGGACGTAGATACAGACAGCCGTAGATACAGATAGACTGACAGACAGACATAGGTTTACTCACCCTCCTTGGGTAGCTGTTCACCAGGCTCCACTGGCCGGGTTCCCAAAGGGGCAATGACTCCAGGGATTGGAGCCAGTCCCGAATCTGATAGCGGGAGATGGGTGGGGTGGGGTGGGGCGAGGCGGGGGGAAATACACATGCACGCAGCAAAGAGGGGTCAATCGGCGGAGATGTCCCAATCATGAGGAACGGTAAAACAGAGAAACTCCTCGTGAATACTTCACGCGTATGCTTGATCTTTTAAGCTCGCATGTATACCGCTACACCCTGCACCAAAGCTAATAGCCCGGGTTTGCCTCCTTGTACGGCATGGTACGGCACAGCGAACCTATTACATTGTTGTAATGGACACTTAAAAGTAAAATTTCTGCGCCATCACGGGGCTTTATATTGTCGTCCTGGCCGCCGTACCTGCCGTACGGGCGCCTCCGCAGTGAAGCGCCGGGTATGGCTACTGCCGTCCGGCAGCCGTACACGGACCAGTACCGCAGTCTCGTCCTCCCGGCTCGGCTCGTCCTGGAGCGATCGTACATCACATCATCACAACCGGTCATCACAAGTCGGCAGGAGGAGGTGCGAGAGCGGAGACGTGGGGCAGGCGGGTCAGTGACTCAGGCTTCAGGACAAAAAACTATTTTACAAAACTATTTTACAAAAAACTATTTTACAAAAATGTCGACATAGCAATAATACCACAACGATTGTATGATATTGTTGCTATACCATACAAAAGCTTTAGGATTGTAGGTTTTTTCTAAACCCCTATAACGACAATTGTGGGGTATGTGTTACCAGAGGTGGCCAAGCAGGATGGCTATGAAGTCATAAGCACCCATCCATCCATCCACGCCATATTCCACACACCCATATTCACATCCATCAATTACCCCCCCCGCCTCCCCGGCCACACACCGGTAACGACTCCCGCAACCTCCCCCGCAGCTCCACCAATCGCTTCTTCCGCTCCGCCTCCGCCGCCTCCGCCGCCTCCGCTGCCGCCTCCGCTGCCGCCTCCGCTGCCGCCGCCTCCGCCGCCCGCTGGCGATCCGCTTCGAGTGCCGCCTCGTACTCGGCATCCTGGAAGTGTGACATAGTGACGTAGCGTACGGCACACAACAAAGACTGGTACAGAATCCGGTCGTACACACGCCGTACACACGCCGTGTAATACGCTTTTCGGATCGACGATTTAGACATGTAATGCTCTGATGCGCTTGTAAATACGCAACAATTCAAACACGTACCAGCATATCCTTGCTATTTCTTTTCATGGCGAAGATAACAGCACGTGGCAGCCGTACGAACCTGCACACATGACAATGTACCCGGTCTCCCCTCCCAAGCGGGGCCAGTTCTGCACAGTCCCACACAGTACGTCCATGCGTACACCCTTGCCACCCTCCCTCCCTTCCCCCCTCCCCCCCTCCCTCCCTCCCCCCCTCCCTCCCTCCCCCCCTCCCCCCCTCCCTCCCTCCCCCCC
>NW_003307569.1:864278-866201 GCF_000143455.1 Volvox carteri f. nagariensis | reverse complement strand
TGCTCCCCCCCCGGGACTTGAGACCCGCACCGCTACCACCGCTACCACTGGTACCACCGCTACCACCACCAGCGGTAGCAGCAATAGTAGCAGTAGCAATACCGCCACCGGCATGGGGACTGGGGCTGCTACTCGCCGAGGGCACAGCACGGGCGTCAGCAGCTGCAGCAGCGGCGGCGGCGGTAGCCGCCGCTGGCGCGGCAGCGGCAACGGCGGCTGCCGCCGCCGCCGCCTTGGCAGCGGCTGCTGCCTTCGCGGCGGCGGCCGCCTTGGCCGCCTCGTCTTGTTGTGCCTGTAGAGGGTGGGGAAGGATGGATGGATGGGGAGGGGGGGGGGAAATACGAACCACGTGAACGAGTGAAGGTGCTGCCAGGGCAAGAGTGTAGTGCCAGGAGTAGAACTGGGATGGGGGTGGGGGGGGGCCGGACTGCGGCATGAATGTGACACGCTATGCTCAAGGGGAACCACTAGCCTGAAGTCAGGGGATTTTGACTTCAGGCCCCTGAAAAAATGGATTTGTGGATTTGTCGCGCGGGTACATATACATAGACGTACACAGACACACAGACAGACAGACACACCTGAAGCTTCTCCAACCTCGCGCGACTGGCCTCCGCTCGCTCCCTCGCCTCCGTCTCCCTTGCCGTACGCGCTGCCACCGCCGCCGCCTCCGCCGCGGCAGCGCCGCGCCCGCTGGCTTCCGCCGCCGCCGCTGCAGCGGCCGAGCCGACCTTCTGACGAGTGGCCTAAACCACCAACCGCGACGACCGCGTACGGCCCCAAAAACCAAATTATTAGGGTCTTAGTGTTAAAAATCAACCCCAAATCTACAAGGTTGAAGTTATACATATGGAGCGTCGTACAAATGGAACGGAACCCGAAAAAGCCGTGAGAGACATGACAAGTCCCCCATCCCCTTGTAGCCTGGACCCCTGGACCCCTGGACCACTGGACCACTGCATGCCCTATAAGTAATAAAAACTAAAAAAATCATTTCTTCCATAAGAAATGCAGCTCTCCCGGCCCTAATTTATTTTTGCACGTGATTTCCCCCCCCCCCTTCCCCCCCTCCTTCGTAGTCCTGGCAAAACCCAGTAGCCACACCTTAGCCATGCCCTTTTGCCGTACACCTGACACAACCGTGGGTCGCCTACCCGGCAAACACCGCCTTCGTGCGCGCTGCGCAACGGCCAAACGTGTCACGTCACATACACACACACACGTCCCTTACCCCGGGTTTCCTCCTCCACCCCCCCCCACGACCTCCCTCGGTCCCGTAATTATCATAGACATATGAGAGAAGTGACCAGCCGCATGAAGTTAGAAGGCCAATGTACGACGACCCAAACGCCCAAACGCCCACGCCCGCATGTGTGCGTTCACGAACTAGACGAATGTACGGACAGGGTTCACGTACGGCCCGTACCTTGGTCGAGTTACGTGCGTCGTCATTTCCTGCATTTGCGGTTTCCCGCTCCTGGCGAGCCCTTGCCGCCTGGGGAAGGGGGAGGGGAGAAAGACCAATGATGTCGAACCTAATGATGGCGGCAAAGATGATATGTAAGTGATGGTGGTCATGATAGTGATGATGATGATAATGGTTGATGAAAATGATAAGATGGCAATGAAAATGAGGATGAGGATACAACAAACAACGAAGAGCAGGCGAACAGAGGACGAAGGCACCTACCCGGTGAGAGCTTCAGGCCCCCGGAACCCCACCCGGGGAAACACACCCAGGGAAACACACATGGGGAAACACACCCGGGGAACACACCCGGGGAAACACACCCGGGGAAACACACCCGGGGAAACACACCCGGGGAAACACACCCAGGGAAACACACCCGGGGAACACACCCACCCGGGGAACACACCCGGGGACCCCACCCGGGGAACACACCCGGGGAACACACCCGGGGA
>NW_003307569.1:857587-863909 GCF_000143455.1 Volvox carteri f. nagariensis | reverse complement strand
CCTCCTGCGCCAGCAGGCTCTGCCTGTGACGCTCCGCAGCGACCGCGGCGGCAGCTGCACAGGGCGGCGAACCGCACAACGTGGCGGCCGCGGGAGCACGATCCAGCATACACAGCGCACACGCGCGTGTGGTGGTGTGGGCGGTTAGAGGTTAGTTAGACAAGGGGGAAAAGTTAGTTAGACAAGGGGGAAAAGTTAGTTAGACAAGGGGGATGGACCAGATGGGGGGGGGAAAGTGGGAAAGCGGGTATAGAGGGGTGCAGCGATACAGCTCCGGGTTAGCGCCGTTGTGTTGGCTTCAGGCGACATCGTCTCATGCGGTTCAGAGACCTTACTACGTCTGTCTGTCTGTCTGTCTGTCCGTCCATCAGTTTCTCTCTTTCGTCTCATTCCGCCCTCCTTCATGGCCCTTAGCTCCTTGGATATATGTTGCCTCCCTCCCCTCCTTTCGTCTTTCCACCCACTCCATCCCTCTAATATTCCTTAGGACAGGGGCGCGCGCGCACCAGCTTGTACGGTGGATTGCTGGAGCTGCACCGCCGCAGCCGCGCGCGCCGCCGCATTGGCTTGCGCTCTGAGAGCGGCTTTCCGCGTCTCGTCGCGCCGCTGCCACCATTCTAGAGCCCTTCTGACGGACTTGTACAGATAGTAGATGATGAGGCAGCGAACTGTGAGATAGTAACGGATGGTGGCAAAAGACGGAGAAAAGGGTAAAAAGGTTGCGAAATTGGGGGAGGGGGAGATAAGGACGGGAGGGGTGGAAGAGCGGCGAAGCTACCGTCGCTTGAGGGGCCCCGGGGCCTGTGTGGGTACTAGGATGTCCGTTGGACGAAAAGCGACGTCGTGATGATGAAGCAAACGCGGGGAATGATATGGAGGAGGGATTGGTACGTAGGAAGGGGAATATCAGTCGGTCAGGCCGGCGAGCATGCAAGGATTGGGAAGACAATCCCGGAAGGCATGGATAGCTGCCAGGTTTTAAGTCAATATCTTAAGCCACTTGAACATTGTGGAGGGCAATTAATGGCAAACATGCGACGAAACTCTCCTCCACGGGACAAGGCACCCGTTAAGAAAGCGTGGACTGGACAGGTGAGCGCTCCAGCCCTCAAGCAGGGAACGCAATCTACTCCTTTTGCGATATGGAAATCCCTTATGACCATACCTATTAAACCTAAGCCCGTTCTCGGCACAAAAGTTTGGCGACGAGGGTCGACGGTTCGCCAGACATCCAGATAGAATTGGCTATAATAATACTTCCAGTGAAACGCGACATATGCAATTAATACAACGAGTCCAGTAGTTACAAGGGACTGAGTCTCCGGGCTCATCCTGGGCAATGTCGACAAACGGGCCATCGTAAGGATGGGCAAGTGTGGAAAGGATTCTAGATACGCAGTCCAATACAGCGCAAACATGGACATGGGGCTGACATCTTTGCATGGATGACTGGCAGTTGCACGATCCAGGCCCTCGACCGATCATAGCACAGGACTATAATAATACCTTAGTTCTGCTTTTATAGAAAGAAACAACATACACGATCATCGATTGGAGAGAAGTTCTTATATTGTAAGTGACGCTCTGCGGTTTTTCGTCAAGCAACTGTATTTGCATTTCCAGCTAAGGAATGCACGTTAGGGTGGTGTGGACAATTTGAGATACCTTCAGAAAGCTTCACATCGCAGGCTGATCAACGGGATTAGCAACGGAGGGCGACTTTGCGCCGTCCGCAGGTCGCAGCTCAGCTGGCCTGCAGCAGCCCACACACCAAGATGTTGCGACCAATTTTGTAAGCAATTATATCCTTTCGTGCTTTATATTACATACTTCCTGAACATAAACTGGTAACCCAACAGCTGTTGCTTCGACCATGCCGCCGCTTCGGCGATGGCCAGCCCTTGGTAACCAAAGTCAATCCCACGCCATTACCTAATACCATGATATGATCTCAAACAAAGATCATACCTCTCTCTCTCTCTCTGCGTTTCTTGTCGAACGACGGCCCGTACCTCTCGTGCAGTGTCCTCATGGCCATCGCCATGGTGCGCGCCCAAGAAATTAACCCCACTTCCTACCTATCTAAGGTAATACAGATGGACTCGCACAATCTGCATGGCCTCTGAAATTTGAACCACCTGGGGGGAAAAGGATGGCTGTTTCCCAGCTACACAACACCCCAAAAGGAACACCACCACCCGCCTCCTTTCCCACCCGCTTGCCTGCGCATACCTTGTCTGCCTTTTTGGGTTTGCCTTGCTTGCCGTGTTAAACCGGGTGGTCTGAGGGGGGCCGCGGCAATACCTGCTGTGCACCCGGGGGGGAAGAGCTCCCGTTTTCCTCATGCCTCCTGCACACACCGTAGTCCTAAGTCATCATTCGACATTAATGGTCACACGTGATGACGTCACGTGTGACCATTAATGTCACGCCAAACATACAACATACATGCATACATACATACCTGACCACGGTCATTCCCCCTTTCCCAGTTCACCGCCCCCAGCTATCACGTTGCGGATGTTTGGGCCAGTTTCAAACCCTCCTCGAACCACGAGGAGATCGTCAAGGCGGCGCCGGACACCTGGGAGGTGCTGCCAAAGGTGTGTACGGCTGACGGGGTGTACGATATCGTACATGGGGGATACTCAACCGTTCTCTCGGCGCGCATTGATGTTTTTTTCGATGCCTTTGTGGCACCGGGGGCTGCTGTGTTTTTAGGGGGGTTATGTTGATGATGATGAAAAGGGGGATCTGGTGTTGCTGCTTGGAAGGAGGAGGGATCATACAGCTTTCGGTCCTGGTACATGATGCTGTAGCGAGAAGCGTTCAAGGCGGACTGTGGGTATGTATGTATGTATGTATAATAACAGGCTTCCTTACAATATCTCTAATAAGTGGGAAGCGAAATATATTGGGCGATAAAATGGAAACGACGAAGAGAATTTTGAAAAGACAAAAACCCAAACCGGAATTTGACCACACGCGCCTTTCCCAACCCTTCCCTTCCCCCCGTTCCCCCTCCCCCCCGACCATACTGACACGATCAGGCCTTCGACAAGAACTACCGTAACCCTTGCTGGACGGATGCAAGCGGGCGCTTCAGGTGCGCGCCGTACTTTCAAATCATCGGCGTATCCAAGTGCGGTACGACGGATTTGTACGGCAGGCTGAATCGTCACCCTGACATGGCCGAGGGCGCCAAGGTTCGTGTGTGTGTATGTATATGTGTGTGTGTGTGGTAGTGTAGTGGTGGCGGTGGGGAACTGGCGATGCCAGGAGGAGGGCCCTGTGCACACGTTTGAAACGTATGCATGTATGTATGTCTGTACGTGTGTGTATGCATGTATTTATGTAATGTATATATGTATGTATTATATTACATATCGATCAAGGCCTGACACTGGCCAGGGGCACCTAACCATACCCCAACGGGAACGACCATTGAAGCACTCAAACCCTAGCAGCGGGGGGAGAGGGGCCTGTATGTATGTATGTGTGTGTGTTTGGGCCGGGTCATCTGCAAGTTGGGAGCTCCAAGCATTCATCATCCTTTTTTTCCCGCACGTTGCGTACCAAACGCCACCGGCCTGCCCCTAATTCTGTGTCCTGTGAATTTAAATTTAAATTTAAATCCGAATCTGTTTTCAAATCCGCAACCCCCGAAGAACCACGGTCAAGATCCCTTTCCTTAGTGCTCTCATATGTGTATCTGTGTATGTATACGACACCCCCCCAGGGCCCTCACTTTTGGGACGAATGCCCGTACCCTCCAAAGGGCGCCTGCACCGCCCCGCCGAACGGCGACTTCGACGGCTACATCAACCTCTTCGAGAAGGGCGCCGCTGTAATCCGAACAAATTCGCTTGTAAGAGAAATAGCTCTGGGTTTTGCATGTGTGTGTGGGTGTGTGTGTATGTATGAAAGGGGGGGTCTATGCTGGCCTGGAGCACATGCCATCATTGCCGCTGATGACGTAAATCAGTTTAAAAGCACAACGGTAAAGATGGTAATGATAATGATGATGGTGATGATAATGGTGATGGTCATGATGATGACGACGACGATGCGCACATTGGATTCCGTCGGTGCCCTTTTCCCCCCTAAAACCCTAAAAACTAAACTGTTAAAACTGTTAAAACTGTTAAACTGTTAAAACTGTTAAAACCTGCCGCAGGCTATTGTGGGAGAAGCCTCGTCAAACACGTACACGGGTGTTTTTACGTTTGTACGGTAAGTTAATGAAAAGGGGCTGGGGGGGAGGAGGGGGGGGGAGGAGGGGGAGGAGGAGAGGACGAGGTGTGGTGTGTGTGTGGGGGGGTGGGGGGGTGGAGGGTGTTGAGGTCGACCTGAGGGGGGGCCGGTCACTAGGCAGGCGGGCAAGGCGGGAAGGACCCCAAGGGGTCACACGTCTTGGCGAAAAGGAATTTGGGTCCGGCTGTCACCGGGTGATGGTGACTCGGGTGGGTGGCAGCGGGTGGGGGAGCGAGCGTGCGAGTGGAGGCGGCCCAATGGAGGTTATTTAACAACTTCTCGGCTTCTCGGTATTTCAATACGTTGTTGTCACTCCCCTTCTTTCCGTTATCCCTCCTTAAATTAGAGAGGTTGTTATGTTTCTCCTCCTTGTATTTTTTACATTATAAATGATAATCATGTCGGACTTGACTCCAGGGACTTGACTCCAGGGAGAAAGCCCTAGGAGGCAGGCGCCCCGCTGGCCTAGGCGCTCCGAAACCCGCTATATATAATCATGTCGGACTTGACTCCAGGGACTTGGGCTGACCTGGGACTTGGGCTGACCTGGGATCTTAATTAGGCAGAAAGCTGGGGGGAAGGCGCCTGCTTGGCTAGGCGCTCCGAAACCCTCTTGCGGCATCGAAACCTTATTCTCCGCTCCCCCACATCTGTGTATGTGTGTATGTATGTGTGTGTGTTTGTGTGAATATTTTCCGCAGTGGTTTGGCTCGTCTCAAGACCAACGTCACGCTCGCGCAGCTTATTTATGAGGCGCAGCCGTACCAGCGCCAGGTACGACTACTGTCGTACACTGTACGGATTGTGTAAGGTGCAGCCCGTTGGCAACGATTCGCGTCAGTGGTTTGTGACGTGTTTTTGGAAGAGTTTTCAGATATGGCTTGCTAAGTGTGCTTGTGAAGTGAAGTGGAAGGGGGAAAGGTAGGGATGTGTGTGGGGGCCCTTGTGTGGTGGTGGTGGTGGTGGTGGTGGATGCTGTCGATGTTGCTTCGTGTTGCCCGTGTTGATGATGGTCCTCTCCTCCTCCTTCTCCTCCTCACCATCATCATCATCACCATCATCACCATCATCACCATCACGTCGTCGTGTATTCGACTGTACTGCTGCACTCACTTTCCTCGCATAACGACGAGGATGAGTAATGAGATGGTGTTCACTCGCTTTTCCTTTTTCCCCATAATAAATCTTCTTCCCGGCCACCCTTCCCTCCCCTTCCCAACGATGTCATCAGATCATCATTATGCGCGACCCTGTCTCCCGATACTACTCGGCCTTCCATTACTACAGGTACGTATATGCCGTACTCTGCCGTACTAGGGATGGATCTCAACTATAAAGCCTCGCAAGCTACTTTTCCCCCTCGCGATTACCATGTCACGCGCGTTTTCAAGATTTATCTCGTCATTCGCGATATTTTTTCTTTCTGCGCTTTCATGCGCTGATGGACTTCCCGCTTCTCAGGGCTCCAATCCACCTCGTCCCCTGTGGTCCTCCGTCTGTCTGTCTGTCTGTCTGTCTGTCTGTTTAAAACCTCCCCCTCGCCAATAGTTCACCCTCCCCCCCTCTCACTACCCCCAGGCGGCGACCCACCGACCCATTCGAGGGCCCGGACAAGTTCCATGAGCGTGTGGAGCGGGATATCAATGTATGTTCGTTTGTTTGTATGTATGTGTATATGTTTGTTTGAATGATTGATTGATTGTTTGTTTGTTTGTATGTTTGTTCATACAGCATGTGGGCGGACTCTCCTCAACCCACTCCCCAAACCCCTCCCCCCAACTCTGCTCTCTCCCCCCCCGCGGCCCATACCCCCTCGCAGCTGTGGACCACTTGCGAGCAGCGTTTTGGCGTGAAGGAGTGCGTGAAGCGTTACGAGCCCCAGCAGCTCGTCAAGGGCATGTACAGCGAGTTTGTGGATGCGTGGACGTCGGTGTTTCCCAGCGAGCAGCTGATGTTTTTGAGAACGGAGGACTACAAAGCGGCGCCCCGGGTGGGGGGTTGTGGGGGTGGGGTGGGGTGTGTGTGGGGGGTGATGTGTGGTTGTGGGGGGGGGTGATGTGTGGTGGTG
>NW_003307569.1:810815-857405 GCF_000143455.1 Volvox carteri f. nagariensis | reverse complement strand
TGTTTGTGGGGAGGGGGGTTATGTGTGGTTGTGGGGGGGGGTGATGTGTGGTAGGGGGGAAGACCAACCTGAAGTAGCTCTGGCCGCGAGTATCCGGCGGAACTGCCAATACGTCTCAAAGCGGCTGACCATGAGGGTGCGAGTGGGGGAGGGTGGGGGGGGGGACGGATTGAGGATTTGTATTAGGAGCGGTGGTAGTGGTGGTGGTCGTGGTGGTGGTGGTAGTGGTGGTGGTGGTGGTGGCATACCGCTAATGTCGAATTATGAAATATAGCAATCGGCCGAGGGGGGGCTGTCTGAACCAAGTCAGACAGTGTTAGCTGCTTTATGCTCAGAAAACGATTGCCTGGCGCCTTTCCCTTTTTGTCCCACGTCTGGTATCAGCACCTCCCGTCTGTGGTTCGTCCCAACCCCTCCCCCCACCCACCACACACACAGACCAGGTTTCGCCTGTTGTTGACACTGATTTCAGCAGTTGACTTCAGGTCCTGAGCATTGTCCCCCCTCTCCTTTTCCCCCTCTCCTTCCCCCCCACCACATACATACACACGCAGGAGCACATCCAAGCGGTTATTAAGTTTTTGGGTACGTGTGTTGCTGGTGGTGGTGGTGGTGGTGGTGTGGGAGTGAAGAGAAGGGCGTGTAAGGAAGGGAAGTCGGGCATAAGGAGGAATAATAGGAGCGGTGGTGGGGGTGGAGGGGATGGTGGGGGTGGTGGCGGTGGTCGGGATGGTGGGGGTAGTGGGGGTGGTGGCGGCCAGGTTGAAGGTTCTCGAAAGGGGTCGGGGGGGTTGGGGGGGGAATAACGGGAAAACCAACATTGGGGATGGTGTTTTTTGTCCATATGTATTGTATGTATGTATGTATATGTATTTTGTGTGTTTTACTGCAGGTATGCGCGACCTATCGGACGAGGAGACCACCACCATGATGCGCCTTCGCCGCTTCAATGCTCAGAGTGAGAAGTACCCGCGAATGTGGCCGAAATCAAGGAAGATGCTGGAGGTGCGACTATGCTTTGTGTGCGACTGTGTTCGACAACGTATGTTCGAAGGGCATTTCCCCCTTCACTTCCCCTCTCCCCCTTTTTTCCATACCCGTCAATCGATGATTTCACCCCCCAACCCCCCCGGCCCCTTTTGCGCTTCCGAACTCCCATACCCCGGGCTCCAATGGCGGCTCTGCCCGAGTGCCTTTCCCCAAATCTCCCGAACGCGTCTTCCCTCTCAAAATTTCAGTCCCTTCGGTACCTAAGTAGTCCTTTGCGGCCCTTCTGTGCCCGATTTGAGGTGGTTGGTGTTATTCTATAGGGTCTGGTATGAACGGTGCTTCCCTTTTTCGTAAACTCAATCCCCCGCCTCCCCGTGCTTTTCCCCGCCGTAACCCCCGGCTCGATACACTCACGCAATACACACACGCGCGCGCGCAATACACGCAGGACTTCTACCGGCCCTTCAACCAGAAGCTGGCTAAGTTGATGGGTGATGATCCCCGCTTTCTGTGGGAGGACACCGCGAAGAAGGCGGCGGCTGCAGCGGCAGCGGCGGGCACGACTGCGTCGCAGTAGGAGAGCAAGAGTATCGAAACCTCCCAAACTTCGTTGATGCCGTGCTATCGTAGTGGACTGTCGTATTGTCGTACTCGGTCAACTGAAAATAACCACGCTGGGTTTTCCTTTCTTGCCATAATGGCTTAACATCAAACGAATTAACATCCTAAAACTGGCAGGAATCGTTAAATATTGGGACGTGAGGTGCGTGCGAGGTTGGCGTATATGTGTGTGTATGTATATCGTTAAGTGTGTGTGTGAGAGAGAGAGGGGAAGGCGAAGGGGAGGCAGGGGAACCCTGGGGTGGAGGAGGAGGCGGAGTAACACCCAACGGAGGCGGTGGAGGAGGCGGAGGGGGAGAGTGCGGGGTGGACGCGGCAGCTGGCCACCTGACGTACCGGCACGAGCAGTAGTGTTTCGACTGACACAAATACCGACGAACACCGCCATGTCTTGGTGTTTTTGGATTGCATCCCGTGTCTCGCATTGCGCGTGTGTTGCTGTTTGCTCTGGATGGAATGATGGAGAAGTGAGGGTAATACGGAGGCTAATACGGGGGTGGGGGATGGAGAGGTAAACGGAGGGGAGGTTGGTCTCCCAATGCAAAGGGATTCGTGCCTTGCTACGGGTATTTAAACTTTGGCTTTGGTCGGGGTTCAATCAGGCTGTCTGATTGGACCCCCTCGAGGGGTCCAACGACACACAGTCTTCCGGACTCCGTAGCGTTTGTCTCCGTCCGCCTTGTCTGTCCGTCTGCCTGTCCATCTGTCTGTCTGTCCTCCGGAAGCCGTCTCTTCATCACCACGCAATCAGCTGATGTGGTGCGGGCTCTCTTGAAATGGTCCGTGAGCGTCTGTACCACAGAGAGAGAGTGGGTGTGTTGGGGTGGGCGTGTGGGTGGGGGTGTGTAAAGGCATCGTGAAAGAAAGACACGCCTATCCCCTGCGGAGTGGCGGCTTGAGGCGGGTGTAACCGGCTGTAACCGCGCGAGCACTTAACTGATGATGTGGCGTAGAGGGCCTCTATTAGAGGGGTATTTTAGGGTTTTACGTGCTAAAAAACTTGTGTAAGTGAGAGGTGGCTGATGATAGCTCCATGGCTTGTGTGCATGTGCGTATATGTGCGTATATGTGTGTGTGCGTATGGGTATGTGTGTTCCTTACCCTTAAATCCCCCCAAAGGCGTGGATGTATACATATCTGTAAGTATGTGTACGATCATATCTGTAAGTATGTACGCCTGTGTTATGCTATACTTGTAAATGAATTGCGAGATGAAAGTAATTGAGCGAGAGAGGACGATCATGCTTGCGCGCATGCTTGCTGTAAAACTGTACAGTGGTTGGTAAGAGCATGTCAGAGCTCTCTTGCCATACAGCAGGTCGCACTGGTCAATCATGTCCTCGAGGCAACATCGATTTCATGTTGCCAGGACAGGAACAAGGAAGTCCTGTGGCTGGCTATGGGGCATTTGCCCGTCCAGTGGCAACTCCTCCGAAGGGAACCTGCGGCGCAAAGGGGGAAAACAAATTGGGGCGGTTCAGACAGCTGGCGCGGCTGAGATGATGCATGATGTTCCTATTTGCTTATGGAGAATACGGAACAAATAATTAACAACGGAAGGATTATCGCCGCCTAAACTATTGTGTATATGTGTGTGTGTGTGTCATATCGATTCGGGCCTGACGCTGGCCAGGGGCACCTAACCGTACCCCAGCGGGAACGACCGTCGAAGGACTCCATCATTGGAGGGGCGTTGTATCGTTCAGATTCCTAACCGTTCTCCCTTAACAACTCAAGGCGCCGTCACCTGTTCGAATCTTCTTGCCAGCTACATACACCAGCTCAAATGCCAAGCAACCTCCGTTTCCACTGAGCGCATGTGTTCTACAGCTGCAATGCACTCACACCGGTGCCATTCACCTCCCTATCCTTCGGAATTGTACCGCTGCCGCCCGGCTTCGTTGTCCAACCACCAGACATTCAAACAGAGAGAGAGGGACGGGCTCAGTGGATCGACCTCCGGATGCCTTCGTAGCCCCAAGCGGCTTGGGTTCTTCACCAGGATACCCAAATATTTCGGTTGTGCCCGAAACCCTCTGGATCACCTATTGGGGCCCTCCCCGAACGTTTCCCTGTCAGACTGAAAGTTATTTCGAGCAGAGGGTTGCAAAGGGGGTCTAATTCCCCAATCCTGGGGGTGGGTATTGGTCAGCCATCCTCCCATCCTGGCAGGGGCAACCGCCACCCCATCTTAAGGGCCGGTGCTAACCCCATCCCTCAGACAGGGTTCCCATCCAGGGGTTGAGGAGGGCAGTAACACTGCATGAACAAATAAGTAAAGCCCTGGTTTGTTGTGTCTTGTGCTAGCCATATGTGCTAGCCATATGGCATGAAGCAAAAATGCATGGATAACTCCCCAGCCTAGATTCGGTGTTGCCAACTCATAGAACTTCCTTGTGTTTGTGTTTGGTTTGCTATGGGACGTGACTAATAAGCAATGACCAGGCTTTTGGCAGACGAGAGTGGTGCAGCCTGCAGGGGCCGCGTTTGGTGAGATGTGCTCGCGTGTGTCAAGTGGGAAATGTGAGGCCCGTTGTGGTGCTGGTGAACATGGGCATGGGCTATACCTGGACAGCTGATTATGGTGCTGTTCGTTATAGCTGATTCCACATGGGCAGGGGCGCCTTGCTTTGTGAAGACATATCGCGGTGTTCAGTTTACCGTGTATTGCTGACCCATGGGGTGAAGTGTGTGAACGGAATTGACCTGGACGAAGTGCATGTTTGGTACTGGCATTGGCGACCATGTAAATGCTTTCACCAGACTCCGTGAGATGGGTCATAAGTAATAGCACATCATGTAAGCAACCTGTTGTAGAACTAAGTTTGTGGCGGTCAGCTCTCTGGACGAACTGGTTTCCGTATCATGCCGTGCAGATTGCACGGGCATCTCTGGGCTCCTTGCCCTATATTAGCTTGCGCTTATCTGTCTAACTTGTAACACAACGATGTGCTAAGGTTGTATGCATTACGTGCTAAGCAACGGCATAGTTACCATTTACAACACAACCATATATGGACAACGACACCATCCATCCTTGGTCTGTTGCAGTCCTGTCAGTATTCGCCAATTTGCAGCTGCAGCCTGAGCCCTCATCTTACCTCGGAACCCCCATGCTAATCCTCGAGCTGTGTCCCCAATCCTCATCCTGCGGCGGCGAGCCCATCCTAAAACCGTGACAGCCTGCAATCTCCATCCTGTCAGCCAGGGTCCCATCCCCATCCTTGGCCAGGGTTCCCAATCCCATCCTTGGTCAAGGTTTCAATCCCCATCCCTCTGACAGGGTTCCCATCCCCATCCTCACCCCGACAGCAAACTCCACCCTGAAAGTATAGCAATCCTAATCCTTTGATTGGCCCCTACATCCCATCCTGACGTCGTCACCCTATTCCCCATCCCGCCTGACCAGTACCTGCTCCCAATCCCCCAAATTTTGCAAACCTCTGTTTCGAGCACCCCGAAACTGTCGGAAGCGGTTTTCGGGGCAAAATTTAGCTGGATTCTATCGTAATATGCTAGAAAGACGGCTGAATTAACAGGTGCTTATGACTTTATCTTGGAACATAGCGCCTGGGAGCAATCGTTCAGGCAAGGATTTTACCCGAACCCAAGGAGGCGCCGCGCCTCTGCAATGAACACGGCCTCAGCGTGGCCGACACTCTGATCGTGCTTCTTGAGGTCATTGGAGTCCTTCACGACAGCGGTGCCGTTGATGAACTTCTGGGCACCACCCGACCGCTTGTTCTGCTGACAAATGCTACAGCCACCAATCGCGTGGCCTTGCTTATTTTTGCCGGTTTGCTGCCACCAGGGGTACTTCTTCACGAAGGTTGCCTGCCCCATGTCAGAGACAGGCGCCTTCCGTTGCTTGCCTGGCAAGTCGACCACCTCAGGTGCAGCCGGGGCAGGCGGGGGCTGAGCCATGATTGGTTGCCCAGGTGCTGCTGCAGTGTTTAACAACGATTGCTGGTTAGTTTTCTGGCTACTTTCATAGTAACGACGCAAGACTGTCGGTCGACAAAACGTTTGGGGTTTGCAGCGACCTTATCGAAACTTACAGTCAATGTTCACTGAAAGATGTTCAGCAGCTTTGCCGTTAGCAGCAGGAGTAGATTTCTCTGCATTGGTGTAAACTCCGCATCAGTTCCCAAGGTACTTTCATAGCGCCACTTCTATACTACTTGTATGATAGGAACTTACCAATTGTCTTAAAGAACGCGCGAATTCCGAGGGAGCTGCGGGGCACCTTGGTTGGGCGCTCATCATCAGCTGACTCGGGCATGTTTAAAAATGGATATGCTTAGATGTATGAAAATGTGAGTGAGACAGCCGGATTGCACATTAGTGCTTGTTGTTTGACTGGTCAGGGATCTACATGATACCGAAACGTGCAGAATGACGGAAGTGCGGAAAGGGATTTTGCAGTACGGCGGAAAGTCAAAAACAAATTCCACGCCTGCGTTTGCCATATACATAGTGCGCTTACTTCACTATTGATATGAGGTTTATGGTAAATGTCTGCAATCACTGCGTCCGACCTTGGGGCTGACGAAAACATAGAGATTGACTGTGTTTCAGCTCAAACAAAGGGTGGAAGGCCTGCTACCGACGTTTGGAAACATCTTGAGAGAGGACCTTATGACAAGAGCAAGAACTGCTCTGCAACCTGCAAGGGCTGCTGTCGCCACTGGAAACGCCTGAAGTCCGCTTTCACCTTGGCCAGGAGTGCCCTGCCATCGCTCCTGAAGTCAGCGCTTACTACAAGTCCGTGATAGGTCTACGATAAGGGTGCTCTGGCCTGGGGGATTGGGGGTCGAACAGAGGCGGAATGTTTGCAGGGACCAGGGTAAACACCGGCAAGGGTGTGGGGCACACGTGAGTCCGTCACTACGTCCCCTCCCCACATCCGGAATTCCCTTTTAGGAACCCCTACATTCGAGCACTGTTGGAATCCGCCAAAGCTTAGATCCCACGAGACTAAACCGCATTGCCAAGAGCGTGTTTGAGATTATCCATGTCTGTGCAACACTGCAAAGAGCTAAAAATAGCTTTATATAGGAAATTTATAGTTTTCGCAAGCTTCCGCAAAGGGGATCCCGAATACGAAAAGATTCCGCACTTTTTCAGGTGCCGTCGCTCATGCCAACCGCACGCCTGTCCCGGCGCCGCTGCACTGCGGTCTGTGTTTCGTAACACCCACACTACGAGGCCTGCCTTAGCAGCATCCAGCGGTCACCTAATCAGAAACGTATGAGCACTGGTGAAATGGCCTAGGTAACACAGCCCCGGTGTCATCGAGCCACACCAGCCTTGCTCCCTTACTACTACAAGATGCTGCCACTCGATCCAGACACCGGCATCTGCCGGCATCTTTCATGTCTCTAAGCGGCTTGGCGTGGGATGGGCGCGAGGTTAAGGCAGATATCACCAATATCACCAAAAGGCAGTTTACCGGTAGCACATTGAGCAACAGTATTTTCGCGCTGTGGACCCTCCGGGCCGGATGGACCCGTACTAGCCAGGAAAAAGGCAAGGACCTTTCCTGCCCCCAAAAATCGATAATTGTCTGTTACGTGCACTCCGTCAATTATCACGGGAATGCCGAATATGTAATAATAACTTGTGACGCGTAAGCAGGACAACTCCTTTCGTACTATCGTACAGCCGCCTGTCGTACCGTCATCCTTCTTCAGGTTAGCACCATCTAGGGAGCACCGCGTGTGCGCTGTGTGTCGTAGTAATGGTGCTATTGAGGATGAGAAACACTTCTTGGTAGAATGTCCGGCGATTATGTCTGCGCGTCAGAAGCTCTGGGACCTCGGTGTGCCCGTCAATGCGAACATCCGTGATATCATGCAAGTGGATGATCAGCGTGGTCTTGCAAAGGCTATTTTTGAGATGTTTCGCTCCCGGCATGAGCACCTAACTACCTAACTTTCTCGGCGGTAACAGGCAATTGTGTTTCAGAGTCAAATTGACGCTGTTCTTTCCCATAAACACCCGTTTTCTCCTTGCGAAAAACTTTCCTTTTTTTGTTTGTTTGTTGTGTTTGCTTCGTTTACTTTTTCTCTTTTTTTTTCCCTATCGACGGCGCTGTCAAAGCGGTTCATGAGCCTCCGGGTTCGTTTGGGCCGTACGAGCTCGCTGAAGCTTGTAACATCCATCCATCCATCCATCCATCTAGGCGGACTATTTGGCTGTCAAGAGGCAACCAGCCGACAGCACCTATAAAGTTTTAACGATTCCGTATTCACTGCTATCTCACTTCCTTATCCTCCCACGGTGATATAACCTCCACCGCCAGCTCAAGGTCTGAAACGCACTCCAACGCCCGGTGGCGCATTATTGTCCCGGGCCTCTTCACTATGGAGTTTCCAAGCCTAAGAACACGGTTGGCACAACGGAGCTGCAGCGGCCTCTGGTAGCTATAACGCACGAATCATGCCGGGATTTCGCACACCTACCACAGATAGCATGAACGCACGCTGTTCTTCTAGCTAGCTCTGGATAGCAGGACAGCTGCAGGACCGGATCGGATTTTTCAAGGCTCATAGCTTTGAGGTTTGAAATACTTTCCAAAGTTCTTTCCGGCAGTAGGAAAATAAAATTTGGCAGAGATACGAAAGTAATATTGATTATCCAGTATAAAACCTATCGATGTATCTGTGTCGCTTAGAAAGCCCAGATTCACGTCATGAAAGGCCCTCTAGTGGACTCGTTTTTGCCTGCTCCTAGGCCATGCTGCCTTCAGTAAATAGTGTATTCCCTTTGAATCACAAAAAGAGTGCGAATAGCTCAGAAAACACGAACTTCAGTCCGTGTGGTTGGTGGTTGGCCTTCATATGCTGCTGCCCAGCTGGGTTCTGCACGTTTCTTTTGCTCAAGTTAAGAAGCACGAGTCCCAAGAGCATTCCATCATCAGAACATAATGATGGGTTGCTTGTATAGCGATTCGAGCTGCTGTGAATTTATCAGGGTTAGTACGGCCAAGCAGTACAAATCGCTTCTTAACTCTCCATGCCACCGTCCTTTAAACCCGTTCCATTTTACTAGTTCGTGACGGATCGAGGGAGTCGAAAATCACTCAGTTTTTTGCCTGAGCGGCTGTATCGTTCCGTATTGTTCACGATGCAACCGCGGAGTTCTGCGGAGTACTGCAGCAACAACCGCAGCCAGTAGAAGACGTAGCGACCAGAAGGTGAACGAAGCTTATCCCGAAAGCAAGATTGCTGACTTCTTGCAGAACTTGCAGACGATCTTCACTCCCTCCTAATTGACAAGTCGTTAGAAAAGTAGTTAAATCGCAAACTTGCACCTTCGGTCGCATTTTGATTGGAAACGACGGAGGATGTAACAAATATCCCGACGACGTGCGGAATTTTCCTGGTCTGCAAAATTGTGGTGTGCAAATTTCTGTCTCAAAGACGATACTACCTTGCACAGCCCGTTGCGGGCCCCTATCTTCATGTTTTATTTCAACCCGCCGCCTAACCTGCGCTCACATGCGTAACCTGACCCTGCTGGCGTCGCAGCGTAGGGCAAGGATTACTGCTTACATCGCCCTCACTTAGCTCTCCTTTCCATAGTTAGATGATAGAAGTAGGTTGGCTGGTTATTGGCTGATGAGCAATTTGGTTGACTAGGGAAAAACAATGGCGCATAGGACGTTCGGTTATGCTCGTCACTGAGCTGGTGTTTTCGAGGTTGCGTAGTACATAGGAGCCAGATGGCTCTTAGACTCATAGATGGCTTACTCAGGAAGAAGGACTGAAATCGAAGTTGCGTTGATTACTGTATTGGGGGAGGGGGGGAGGGAACTGCGGGCAAGCAAGCCACCGCCATGAAACGGCGGTATTTTTCTCATTGGAGGAAGATCCATATCGTTGTGGCAATCGTGAACAGCGCTCAAGGGGTGATACATTAAAGATTTATCAAAGAACGGGCTCTGCAGCCTCTAGCATTTGGGCTATGACAGATTTACCATTTCATGTCCGATGGAGAGCTGCGCCTGACCGCGCGACTCGACTCCCTTGAACGGATTGTCTCCTTCGTGCTCCAGTTCAAATTCAATAGAATTATGGAATAAGGACTTACATAAGTCCTTCAGCACCAGTTTAGTCGATTTTTGGGGCGTATGAGGTATGACGTGGTTATATTACGTCATGTGAACCACATTGCCAACCCACATGCTTCCAACCAATCTACCATAGTGAACATGATTCAAGCATATTTGATAGCTGCGTTTTTAAGACCCAACCTGTGTCCTTCTACTCGGCACAGTTGTAATTCATAATTGGGTCGTTGGTGCTGTATAGCTTAGTTCCACTACGAAGTGCAACCATCATATTTTCCATACTTACGCAATTACCACAGTTCTGCGCTGAGAAAGCGTAACGCCAAAGTAGGAAGCACATATCTCCAAGGAACGACAGCCACAGCCGCAGCCCTCATGGCTTCTTGGGCTTGGTCCGACACTACTAGCGCAGGAAACATAACTCCAAATGAACCTGCGCCCAAAAAACGAGAGAAGGGCTTCATGACATCTCTGAAACGGCTGCTCCGGCGACCGCAGCGTGCTGTGGACAGCACGCCGCAACTCCGATTAAGTCAAATGCCCTTCTTCTCGAAAATCTCAGGCTCTTCTGGATTACTCGCTGCGCGCCCTGCTGATGCTTCGTATCATGGCCAGGGGCACCACGAAGCCACGTCTGGCTGCAAAGCTCCTCCACGTTCATCCTCAAGCTTGCCTCTAATTTTTCCTTCAACAGTTTCTCCGGCAAATTTGTCACCTCTATACTGCATTTCACCGCTGCAGCCCAGCACTGGTCGGAGGGTGTTACCGGCAAATTCGAGCTCGTCCATGCTGCTCCAGTTCCCATCAATTGACTTCGGCGCACCGTCGCCGTTAATCGGTGCCAAGACAGACCGCCTGGGAGTCAACGGCTTGCCTCAACAGATACCTTCGCCGCCCATTCCGGACGTGGGGTCCGAGTCGCGAGTCAGGCATGCCATGTCCTCAAACAACATGATGCCCAAATTTCACAACCATCAAAACCACCAACCGCAAGCACCGCAACTCATCCCGAGGGTTCCAGAACGCAGCTCCGCATCTCTGCCGCTTCCATTTATACGGCTTGGTACTCCCCGCAGTGCTGAGAAGATAATCGTCCCCCGCGCATCTGCAACGGCGATTAGTACTACTGCTGCTACCGCTGTTATGGGTACCCCGGCTGCTGACTCCCCCTTCTTCCCAGCATCTGCTACTTCGATGTGCTCTCCTACCAGCGTTGTGGCGACAGCGGCAATCATGACTGCAAATGCGAGTGCCACCAGCAGTGCGACCAGCAGCTCTAGCGCTAATGCGACCGTTGGTACGGCAATAACTGCCGGTACTAGTTCTAGTGCCAGTGCTACAAATAGTTCCTCTCCCATGGAAGCGGCTGCTGCTACTGCGGTTGCCTTGGGAACGCCGCCGGAATTGGTGGCGCTGGCGGCGGCGCAAAACACCAGGGCTGCCGTACACGCCAGCTCCGCCACCGTCGACACTCCCGCCATGGGCAAGTATACGTCAATTGCCCCGCCGAACGGCGGCATGACGGCGGCGGCAGCGATGTCGACGGAGGCAGCCGTTGCGAGAGGGACAACCGTACCTAGGGATTTGCCGTACCCAGCTCTTGCCTCGCCCTCGTCCATGCCCCAATTTCCCCCATCCTCCACTCTCACAAGCACCGTCGACAACAAGCCGAACAATAGAGGCAACAGCAATAACGGCAGCAGCAGCAGCACTTTGCTTGCCGTACCTTCCAGTACCCCCCCGTCCATGAGGCGACCGTTGTGGCGGTTATCGGATTACGTCATCGGGGGCCGGCTGTACAAGGGCGACGTGTCGTCCGTGTACAAGGTGTGTTTTGTGGAGGGGGTCTTAGGGGGTGTTGGGGGGGATCCGGGCGCAAGAAGGGGCGTGGGGATGGGTTTTGCCGTGTATATGTGGTGGGAGGTGCGAAAAGTAATATTCGCCTAACGCAGGGTTACCTGCGGCTCTCTGGCGCAGGGTTTGGAACGGGCGGATGGAGGAGAGGGGAGAGGGGAAACACTTTACGTCTTCAGAGGATTGATTAATAATTCGTATTATGTTTATTTTGTTTCCATAAATTAAAGTTTATTTTAATTTTTTAAATACCACATCTGAGGGTGATTTTTCCGAGGAAGGTGGGGACGAAGAAGGATGGGGGAGCCGTTTCCGTGTCTCGGGACTCCATCATCCGGGGCTGCTTTTTCCTTTATCTGCTTTTGCATCATTACCCCCGTCAGCGTTTTCCTTTCCTGTGCGTCAGAATCGCCCGGCTCTACTTCTGTGGATTTGTTCTTCAAAGTTGGCTTTCTGCCATATCATATTGTTACGAGGATTGCGCCCCCCAAAACCTTCCCGGCCCTGTCGTACCTCTGTCGTACCTCTGCCGTACCCGCTTTGTGCTCCACAAGGCTGTGTGCCAACGTAGCGGATATAAAGTGGTACTCAAGGTGTACTCCCTGCCCCGCGTGGCTGAGAATGCCGCACATACGCTCGTACGGGAGATACGCATACATACGGAGCTGGAGCACGACAACATCCTGGCCTTGTACGGCGTGTTCGAGGTACGGCATAATTACGATTTCCCGTTAGTTCTGGATTATGGGGTTGTGGAGTTAAAAGTGGTTATTACACTGGAGGTCAGTTTTACTTGGCTGTTGTTAAGTTGGTAGTTGACGGTTGACTGGTAATGGATGGATGTTGTTGGGGTTGTTTAGCGGTATGTGTGACGGTTATTTCTGGTACAGGGTGCTTTGCAGCGATAGCGGCCACAGGAAATCCGTTGAAATCTGATTTAAAATATTACTGCTGCGACCTGGACTTCTCTCCGCAGGAGGATGATCGTCTGGTGCTGGTTTTGGAGCGGGCGATGCGGGGAGATCTCTTCCGCCTGCACCGCAGCCTGCCGTACTGCCGTATGAATGAGGACCAGCTGCGGGTGCTGGTGCTGGCACCGCTACTTGATGCCCTGTCGTACTTGCACAGCAAGGGTGTGTGCCACAGAGACATCAAGGTATGTGTTCTTGTGTACGGCAAGATAGTTGTTTAAGAATATCGGTCTTACAGGTATAGCTTGCTGTTGCCTATCCTTCGAATTCAACGGTCTATCCTTCCTACCTCCCCGCCTGCCATTGGAACACCTCCTCTCTCCTCCACCGCTCCCTCTCACATCCCCCCTCCCAGCAGCAGCAGCAGCAGCAGCAGCAGCTTCACTCGTTCGTGGTTCGTCATTCCCCCCCTCCCCCCCTCCGCTCCTCTCTTCCCCCCTTCCCCTCCCGCCCAGCCCGAGAACCTGCTCCTCACCGCGAACTGGCAGCTGCGAATGGCGGACTTCGGAGCCGCCATCAATCTGGTGCATGAGCGGGCAGTCACTCGTACGGGAACAAGTGCGTGGCGTGATGTGGCGTGTGCTGTGATAGGACACCTGTGTGTATATCTGCCTGTCTGTCCGTCTGTCTGTTTGAAACGGTTACTGCACGAAAGTTTTAATTTATTGATAAATTACAAGTCGGAGGATTTCTTGAGAGGCGCATTACTAGGGGAAAGGGGGGAGGGGTAAACGTGACAGCGTGTATGTGCATATGCGTGCTCATGCATGAATGTATGTATGTATGTGTGCGGATGTGTACGGGCATGTAACATGTATGTGTGGGCTTTGCCCGAAGCAGGGGCTGAAGGAGGGGTTGACAATACCCCTCTCCAAAGGGGGAGGGGGACGGGGGAGGGGAGGGGAGGGGGGGGAGTACTCAGGGTTTTGTAGAACTCGACCTGGCCGTCTGTTCAACCACAATCCTGTTTTGCTCATTGCCGTTGCCTTACCCCTGTACCGCCGTAGTGACCGATCTTGGGTTGCGATTTCCCTGGGCGCCAAATTTCCACACCCTGGTTATTCCGCTTCCTATCATCCAATGTTTTATTTGTCGTATGCATGTCGTACTGTGTCGTACTGTGGTGTTTTGACGTTGGCGAGGGTATCCAGTCCCTTATTGGTGATCATGATTTCTGCAGCTGCTTCCTGACACCATTCGTACCAAACTAATAACCGCCAACCGTCACAGTACTAATTTTGCTTCCTCCCTTTTCACCCCACTTCTTCACGGTACGGTACGGCGTGTACAACAAACGACCGCGACGGCTGTGGTTACTGCTCTGTTCGTCTAATGGAAAAATGTATGGCTGCTGCTACGACACTACTGCTACGACTACGGCTACTGCTACTGCTGCGACTAATTCTACACGACACTACTGCTACTGCTGTTGCGGCTCGCTACCCCCCGATCTCACGTCACCTGTTGTCTCGTCGTCTCCTCCTTTCCCCGCCCCTTTCATTTCTCTCCTCCTCCTCCTCCTCCTCCTTCTCCTCCTCCTCCTCCTCCTCGCCGTTCTCCCCCCATCACTGGCGTCACCATCTTTTTCATTTTATTTTCCCCCCGCGGGCGTTATCCCGGGCGATGGTCTATGTAGTGGACTACATGGTACGGCGGGGTGGGGTACGGGACCGTTGTTGTCGTTGCATGCTCTTTCAGCACATGTATCCGTACATGTTCATGGTCCGAATACGACAAGACAGTGACGCACACCGGCCCCATGCCTGCATGCTTTCAGTTTACCGGTTTTCCTACGGTCGCGACGTCACACGTGCGATGTACGGCATTCTGCCTACCTTTACCTGCTTCCTGCATGGCTGCCTACCTTCACCTACTGCCTGCCTGACTGTGTATGTATGTGTGTGTGTGTGTTTTCCCCTGGTTTCTCCCCCTGCACTTCCTCTCACCCCTCAGGCGCCCGAGGTCGAGCGCTGCCCCCTCAAGCTGCTACCCCAGGACAACAAGGACGACCCGGAGCTGGCCTACTCCACCGCCGCGGACGTGTGGAGCGTGGGGGTTTTGTCGTACGAGATGCTGGTGGGCTTCCCGCCCTTCATCAACAACAACTACAACAGCGGCGACTTCAGCGGACATGGAGGAGCCGCAGGAGGCAGCAGTGGTGGTGGTGGTGGTGGCGGTGGTCGGCCCTCCCCCCGGGAGCTGTGTTTTCCGCATTTCGTGTCGGCGGGGGGCCGGGACTTCATCAGCTGCGCCCTGGCGGAGCGTCCCGGCGACCGACCCACTGCCGTACAGCTGTTACGACACCCCTGGCTGAAACACGCGGTTAGACAGCACCAGGCGCGTAAGAACAGCAACAATAGCAACAACAACGGTGGTGGCCAATAACGGCAACAACGGCGGCAGGGAAGTGCACTGACCAAAAAACCCGTTGACACAGTTAATATTACGTTCCGCAACAGAATCAGAGAAGTGGGGTTGTCAGTAGGGATCGATCCCCAGACCTGGCATCCGAAAAAGCAAGATGTATCCCATAGGGAATGTTATTTTGCCTAAAGGTGCATGATTCGAGTGGCGGACTAAGAAGGAGGACGAGGAAGGGAAGGATGGGATTTAGGGATAGTTCGCGCCCCTGCTTTATAGATTGGTTAGGAGGGAGGAAAGGAAAGCAAAGCGTAAGAAAGAGAAAAAGAAAGAAAGAAGGCGTAAGAAGAAGAAGAAGAAAAATGGTTTGTTGGAGGAGGGAAGAGGCAGGCGGGGAGTGGGAGGGAGCGGGGGAAACGGAAGGGTTAGGACACGGCCTTACGGCTATGCACTGTGGAAAAATGTCAGAACATGCGGACAAAACGTCCTGTATGTATGTATCAGTAGACTGATTTGGTGAACAAACTCACGAAGTACTGAGGTTGGTACGGGCGGTTCAAAGGCGGGGGTGCAATCTGCCAGTGCTAGAGATTTCGCATTGGGGCCTATGCCGCTGATGTCGTACATTTTGGCAGGAAAAAAGATATTCTTGCTAGTACTAGCACTAGTGGCTGTGATGTCGCGAGCAGGCCAGCAAAGAGTGTATTTCAGGGCATGTATGTATGCATACGCATGTATGTATGTACCTACTTATGTACCAAGCAGGATATGACAAGCGACTGTGGTGCAGGTGCTTTTGTCTGTCTATGCATATGTATGTATGCATGTATGACGTAGATTTCACTGTAGGCTGGAAAGCCGGCAAGGATAGGAATGTGCAAATTTAGCTGGAAAGGGTCGTAACCTAACGACAGCATCTAGCTGCATTGCGCTCAAAAGGTAGCTAGCCTTTTCGCTCGAAAGGTGGCTACTGGGGGCGGCGACACCGTCATCCTCCTGCGACGGGCTGACAGCAGTAGATGGACTCCATTGCTTTTTAGATTTGCGTGGTAAGTTTTACCGCGTTGTATGTCTGTATGTATTTTCCTTCAGGAACACAGTAGATGTGATAGTTTATGTATGTTTGTATGTGTATAAAAGCGTGTATTCTATGTGTATATGCACTTCCCACTTGCAATCTGTTTACTGGTTGAGACGGGAAGTATCAAAAATGGCGGGGTTGTGGTATTGATTGGGGGAAAAGTAGTGAGGAGGAAAGGGAGGTTCCTGGGCTGGCTGGGATTGATTTCTTTTATTGGGGGGGAAAGGTATGCCGTCAGTTGTTATGTAGTTGGCAACATGGTCGTTGGCGTGACCGTTGGCGCGGTGAAGTGACGGATGTGTGCCAGCGATGTGTGGTTACAGTGGGATGGGGCACGTGAAGAGCTGCAACTACTCATTTATACGCATCGTACAGCCCAAAAGTGATTTAAGGGCCGCCACTAGCGGATCACTGTTGCAACGGTTTGATGTGTCGTTTGGGGTTAGTTGTACGGGTCGTTTTATAGATGTGCGTGTGTGCGTGTATGCAGATCACCATGTATGTATATATGTATGTATGTATGTGCGCATCTATGTCTGTATGTACATGTGTGTTTCAGCCGGGTTAGTTCCCGACTCCAGAAAGCAGCAAAACCTTGCTGCCTCTGACGGCGGATGGAGCCCCAAACTATCCGCTGTCCTTTAGTTGGACTTATGACTTGGGGCGCGTATATCTATATGGCTAGGGTAGTCGTTCCGATGAGGAGAATGGCGCTACTCTATGACCTTCGCGCCCAATTTGAATTGTAGGCTTTTTTGGGGGGGAAGGATTTTTTGGCGCGCACGCGCGTTGCAGATTGGAATTAGCAGCAGAATAGTGAACCCTCCCCTTATTTTGAACGCAATTCCGAGTTGGTTGGCTGCATGCATGCACGCATGTATACAAATGCGGGTATATGTCCATAAAAAGAGTTTAAAATCAATCTCAAAAACATAAAATCCATCCATGAAATAGCACGGTCCGTACGGGCCGCTTACGGACATACATACATACATACATACATACATACGTAACAACCCCCCTGGAGAAAGGTGTACGATGGGTTTATCGCCCGGGATCGATTTGGCTGATCTGCGGCATCATCATCATTACATCATCGCTTATATGTGTTAAATTATTGATGATGAAAAAGGAGTCAACCCCTGGGGGGGTGACCGAACGGGTTTCATGTACCTGGGGCATACCGGGTCGTTAAGACGCGAACTTGCGTGCAGAGGTGCGTGTGTCGGGGGGGGGGAGGAGATAGGGAGGGATGTGCGCCCTGCTCCTTCCGAAAGGTCTTAGGGGTGGGATCATGAAGATGGTGATGGTGGAAGTGTGGAGGTGTGGAACATGGGGCTTGCGACGTATTGGTTGGGGGAGGGGGAGGGCGAGATGAGGATGAGAATGGGGTTTCGGGGACCCCGGGGGGATAGTGCATGTATTCGGAATGCTGGGGCTTCCCATTCGCCCACTCGCTCCGCCTTTGATGGTTGACCAGGTTGGACTTTTCTGCTGACAAACTCAATCAGAAGGATTTTTATTAAATCAAAACCTCCAAAACAAGGAAGGCGCGAAGGTGCATGTATGCATGTATGTGAATCGGATCAAAAATTTAAAGATTCAAATAGATCATTTTTGAACTCGGTTACGTGCTAATCTGAAGATGTGGAGAGCGGAAGTTATAGCCGTACGAACGGAAAGGAACGTCGTATCATTATGGCGTGTCGTACTTTTGTGCTGTCGCGCATTTGCATGGGCATGTGAAGCTTGTGCTTGAAGGAAGACTGCCACTTCGAGAGGGAGAGAGACAGAGAGGGAGAGGAAGAGCGAGGGAGAGGGGGATGGGCAAACCCGTGGCCAGTGGTCCAGGGAGCGGCTGTCCATAGATTGCGTGACTACTACTACTACTATGGGTACTAAATGGCGTGACATGATTCGGAAATAGATCGGATAGCCGCGTGTGTGTTTGTGAGTGTGATTGTGTGGTTCTGTGTTTTTTTTTGTGTGTGTGTACCCGAAACACGGGTTGGGAAATGGATGGGTTGGGTGACGAAGGGGTGCATGCATTTAGTTCATTGTGCGGCCAGCGCTAGATACCGTAGGGGTGAGAGAGACTGTCATCCCGTACCGACCTTGGGCATCCGTTGCCCAAGTGCATCCACACAGATATAGCCAGCGCTGGAATGTCTGCATGTGTCTGTATCGTACATGTCGTATTTCACATGCCTTGGCACGTCCGACAGGATGTAGTGCTGCAACGACACGCACATGCATCCTTCGCGTCCAGCTCAAGCTGCCACCTAGAATATTTGGGTCCACCGTACGACAAGTTCATTCATGTACGGCAGATGTATCATACAAGCTGCTTAAAAGCACGACTGAAGGCTGGCTGGGTTTTAGTTTTATCCAGTTCACTATGGCTGCTGCCCTTTTACAGCGGCCCGAGCCGTTTTTCAATCATTTCAGCTCGAAGGCGGCCTCTCGCTAGTGGTCGCGGGTCTGATTATTACACATCGGACGCCGCTCCGATTCCGACCCTGGTTCGAAACCCCGGCTTTACAGGACACAACCTTTGAGGATCGCACCCTAGCCCAATTCCACTGTTTTGCCATGACCTGGATGTGTGTTTTTGTTTTTTTCAATGCAATGGCCCCTAAGTGAAGATTGTGATGAAAGTTGGCGGTTGGCGAACGAGCAAATTCGCCTTTAGTGTGTGTTATGTGTAATTCTGCGCCTGTCGTATTTTGTATCCTCCACACACACGCATTTGTATCCTCCACACACACACGCACTTAGAAATCCGAGCCACGCGCGCGCACGGGTGTATGTCTCCGCCTGCTTGACTCGGGGGGAGGACTCTCCCCGGCGGCGCATCGCCGTTATTGTTATTGTGAGCGGCGTACGTGTGCTAATTACAATGGATCAAGGGGCACTGACTGGCTTCCCGCCTTTTTGTTTTGGGGGGGCGCTGGCCTGGAACCGCGCGCGGCAGTTCCTGCGTGTTGCATGAGTTCGGCCGTACGGCATATAGCGTATTGATCTGTTGCATCATCTGGCGTCTTGCGCCGGTTTTGACGCCCGCGCATTACCGGAGGGCGGAATCCGAAATGGTCCTTTCTCCATTTCAGGAACTTAGGGTTTGCAGAAGGCCGCCGATGGAGAGGGAAGTTTATCATCAGCATCACAAAAGTGCAAATTCTTTTTTGAATGCAGTAAATGTTTGGTTCGATGTTCGGACCATGAGGACCATGTTTCCATGCATGTCCGTACGGTGTACTGCTGTACCTACCAATTATGCGAGCCAAGCCAACAAGTATTTGGTACTCTACCCTTTATGTGCCGAGTCCCTGAATCCGCTGCTTATCTGCGGAAGAAGTAAATATTTGTGTGTACGTGATTATCTGATATCGCATACAGCGAAGTACAAAGCGATAGTAATGTGTACGACCTCAATGCGAAGTACACACGTATGGGCATGGTGTACATACGTATCGACTTATGATTCGTTCGGGGTAGGGAGGTGAAGATGATCGTATTTCAAAAGGTGCATAAATGTGTTTCGAGATGTGCGTGTATGTATGTTACATGGTCGTGGGGTGCGTTCCCCGTACCTGCAACACGCTCTAATACGAGCCGAGGGCTCAAGGGCTGCCAGATCGCCTATATAAGCACCGTCCTAGATGTGTCATGCTTTTGCGCCTAATGCTTTTCCCACACCGGACGACTTCGGAAAGTACTTCAATGCACGGAGGATCATCCGAAAGGGAGTGCGGACGTTTTAAGTGCGTAAGGATTGTCCTCCTAAAGCTGTTGTAACTTTCACCCTATTGTAACAAAATTCCTATCCTATATCCTATTTGGCTTCGATCATGCAGCGTCCACAGACAGCGGCGTGTGGGATTTTCCTTAGTTGCTGTAGTAGTAGGTGGTACGGCTCTACAAATACGCGCGTAGCGCGACCACCAGCATCTCGAGAGGCCTTTTCAGCGGCCAGCTACTAGAGTTGCCGTTTTTTTCGCCGGCATGCAAGGTGCCACTCTTCCTGCGTCGGAAACCCATCCACTATCCCCCCTCCTTACGACGACGGTCCATACCCGCATCACTCTGAATTGCCTGATGATGATGATGATGAACAGACGACTAGATGATGTGTACAGCAGACAAAGCTGACGTTATTATATACCGAAATAAGCAGACGGCGCGCCAGGCTAGGCGGCTAAGCTTTTTTTGATTGTATGACATCCCCACAAGATTTCCACCACGAGTACATGTACGTTTACTTCTCGCGTCGCGTAAACGTATATACATTTTTACATAGCGCTGTAAGAACAACACACAGAATTTTTGCGCACGTGTGCATACGTGTCGGGTGGTATGCTGCTCCTTACAAGGACTGCTCGTAGCGTGCTCGGTTGAATGCTCGGTAGCGTGCGAGTTTACCTATCATGATGTTTGCTTGCATATCCCTCCAAGCGAGAGGGCTTGTACCTATGCTGATGTTCGTTACAAGAAGTGAACTGGGGACTGATGTGACACGTCATGTATACGCGTTGCTTAGCTTGCAACGTGACGCGCCCACGATGAAAGGTATGCACGTAAATTCGCCCGTGCGCCGAACGCCTTATAACGCTTCAACTACACTCACAATATACTGCTGCACTGTTCTCTCCAGTCCTGCCACATTATGTTTCACCGACGTACTTCGGCACCTTCCACATCCATATACTTTTCTTACGCGGCCAGCTGCTTCACCAGGACCCCGGTGTTTGCCGCAAGCAGCATCGCGACGGCTTTATAACCGTCTTCTGTGTACGGCATCCTGGTTTTTGATTTATCGGAGACTGCTCTCTGCAACTTTGTCGCTATCTAAAGCCACGTACTTGTAAAGTGAAATCTGCTACCCTTCCACTATAGAGCACAGACTCTTGCGAAAACAACTCGCTAGCAGCGCTTTCCTTTTACTAATCAATGCACAAATCCCACATATCCTACAGATCACGTAAAAGAAAAGTTAATACATGCAAGTTAGGTAAGATATTGGCTTTGATTTTCTGCCTCACCACAGCTACAGCAATATCTCAAGCAGGGGGCCAGTTGAATGATGTCCAGCTGGTACAGCGATGCTATAATTCGTTGTATAATGCAACTCCCTCAACGTTTGGGTCATTCATGTCCAGCATGCCCGTCAGGTGAATGGCTGCTTGGCACATTTAGTTTTGTTGCGACAGCCAAACGTTAAGACTTTCCCTATTGGACCTCAGCCTCAACATATCTCACGTATGGAGTTCTTCGAGGAGCTTGAAGTTTCCTCTGACGGTCTTCAGTACGGCCACCATGGACCGCTTACACCACCTGGAGTCCCTCGTAAGGGAATTCCTTCTTCTTTGCTCTGTGACCATTCCAAGGCGCCACCTATGTGAGGCATACCTGTTCCTATCCCGCGCGCAGTGTCGAATGCTTCCTGGAAGCTCGGTTTCTGCAGCGGTATACTTACCACTGGTGCAGGCCCAGGGCACCTTCCTCTTTCAGCGCAACGCGGAAGTGATTCAAGAGACGCAATCTAAGCTGCAGGTAAGAGAAGGGCCAGTAAAAACTAAGGGATTGCTAGCGGCGCTTGCCCATCGAACGCTTTGGCTTCCCTACACGGCATGTCCTTGCAGTACGACACGAAGTACGGCTCTGTGCCTGACCTTACGAAACCCAGATCACCCCTTCCTCTGCGCCACCCAACGACGCGTCACTCTAAAGCACCATTGCTCTGATCCGACGTGTAGGAGCTATTTGAACGTATAGAGGCCCTGCCCGACGCGTGCAGTCTTCGTCTGCTATTGCTGACGGAGTATACTGCGGACCGGGCGCTGGGTGCTCTGGTACCTATAAACGCCCTCCGAAACGCCGCTCTGCTTGCGATTCGAACCCCGCTGGCTGCCATGATTGACGTGGACCTGGCCGTGAGCGACTCGCTTCGGCGCGTCCTCGCGCAGCCTGACAGGTGAGCTGCAATTTGTGTTGCAGTTAAGTCCTCTTTAAGGCTGGTGATCCGAGCGCTCGCTCCTGCCCTGCCCTTTGCTATCCCTTTTTATAGGCTTGAAGCAATACAGCAGGCATCGACCCTCCTGCCCTGCCCTTCGCTATCCCTTTTATAGGCTTGAAGCAATACAGCAGGCATCGACCCTCCTGCCCTGCCCTTCGCTATCCCTTTTATAGGCTTGAAGCAATACAGCAGGCATCGACCCTCCTGCCCTGCCCTTCGCTATCCCTCTTATAGGCTAGAAGCAATACAGCACGCATCGACCGTGTTCTGGGTACTACCCACCTGGGAGGCAGAGAGCCACTTGAAACCGGAGGATGCGCAGAACACTGTGCTGTCGGCGATTAAAGGTGCGTGAGTCCGTATGTCTTTCAGTTTTTTTTGTCTGTCGGTCGACCGGTCAATCGATCCTGATCCATCTGATGTGAAGTTGACTGGCAAGGGCGCGGATGGATGCGGATTGGGGTCATGGCGCCCAACCGCGCTGATTTCCCCTCTCCCCCCGTCCCCGCTGCTTGTTGCAAGACCCCGCTTGCTCACGCCTGGCTAAGGGTAACCGGTATAACACGCCAGGTATATACGTACGGCTGTACGGCATCTCGTCCACAGACCCGATTCCATCTCGCCCCTCATGCCTCAACCCCTGGCCCCCTGCAATCCCCTCATCAGCGTCCTCTTTGTCGCGGTGTTGGATACCGTCGTGATAGTAGTAGCTCGCACAAATGTCTGTTTTCCCGGTCCTCCACAATTTTGGCTTTACAAGCCACACGGCAGTTTAACCTTGGCTTTCCTTGCATCATTATCATCATCATTATCATCATCATCATCATCATCATCATCATTATCATTTAACGGTATCATCAGCATCAGCATTGACACATTATCGTCATGGCCTTCGGTGACTTGGACATGGGCACCGGAACTGCCAGGTGACAAGAAGCGGCTGCAGATGTTGTGGCAGACCCGGCACCTACGTACGTTTTCAGAAGACATCTTTCCTCAGGGTCACAACGCAACAGATTATCGACGGTACGTATCGTAATGCTATAACTGACAGGTGCAGGGTTCGAAGCGGGGACCTGTCTGGGTAGGAAATTGACGAGTTGCTTTGCCTCGCTGGGTGGCTCGTTTCGTGGTGATGGGGATCGATGATGGTGTTGTGTTTGATGTAAGGCTAATCAGGTTGTCGAGATGTGCCGGCGTGTCAGTTTTGACAGGTCATAAGTCTGACCCAGTATAGCGGTTGCGAATCGGTTGATAGTTATTTGATAGTTGGTTGTTATTTGAGTCGAGGATGGGAGCTTTGTTGCGCATTATACGGTGTGAACGAGCATGTTGACAGTTTGCCGTTTTGTCGGTCGTTTCCTTTTATGCCCGGGATTGATCTGAGAGGCTGGAAAAAAGAAGGGATAATGTTACAAGAGGTTCCTTGTGCACATTCCATATCCTTTCTTGGATTTGGATTTTTTTTATATTTTTGTGGATGCTGTTTGGGATGTGATTGATGCATGTAGGTGGCTGAGCACCGACCAGCCGTACACCATACGCTACGGACGTGGTTACGAGCCGTGGGGTATCACCTCCAGGTGGGGTGCAGGGCGGGTGCAGTCGCAGCTGCTAAGGGAACCACCACCGCCGTCACAACCAACACCAACAACACCAACAACAACAACAACAGCAATACGAGAGAACTATCAGATACTGCTGCTGTAGCGCATGTGCCTCTTAAGAGTGCGCACCGGGGGAAGGCCTTGTGCAAAAAAAAGGGCATGAAAAATCCCAACAGTTTGGGGTTGTGGCGTCGGGGTCTGAGCTGGACTGAGCGGACTCGGAACCGCCAGCAGGCCCATCCGCCAATCCGGGCAATCCTTGACGGGGACCCTCACTCGTCTCCGTACTTGGATAAAGCTTTATGTTTAGGAAGCAGCTTCTAGTAGTTTCTGCTATCCTAGAGTAAACCTTTTTTTAATTAACGGAAAAAAGTGTTTTTTAACTTGATCACACGGAATGGACACATCGCAGGAAGCAGTACACGTGGATGCCGTACGACGTTCGGTTTCGGGGCTGTTTTCGCGACAAGGTGACGCAAGTGGCCTCTCTGGCCTACATCAACACGAGCTTTGCTGCTTTGCCTGACGCCTGGCTGGTACACCAGCCACACCAGCTCTCCGCTGCGGCTTCCATCGCCGTGGGTCGCTTGCAGGGGGGACCCTTAGCGGCGGGGAAAAGGATCCAGGCGCTGCAGCAGGTACGGATGCTTTGCAATTTGGGGTGTTTACAAACAAACGTTGTAGAGCACATGTAATGTGCCTGAAGGGTACGACGTATGAATATGTGTCGTTTACATGAAAATGCGTTTTTTGCGTGCCGTATATGGACGAGTACACGTTTCCGCATAAAAGGGTGTCGGTGAGTGATTTTTCACGTGTCAACGTGTGGCAATCATTTGTTGTAAGGTGATGTGATGCTTGTGTGTGCGTGAAGGTGTGTTTAGGTCAGTTAGGGTTTCACTCGTGTCGCCGCACTGTACGTCGGGTGATGTGGAGTTTGCAGTGGTGTTGGCTCTGAGCGTGTGTGTTCTGGCTTGCATAGTTCGATTTTGCAAGCCGTTGATCGCCCGCAGATGCCGTGGTAATGCCATAATCACGTAGTACAGTACTATTCCTGTCGTGTGATAATATGACGTACATGGTACGACTGATGTGATGTTACAGCGGGGATTTGAACAGGCCGCCTACCGGTGCCCTCCGCACAACCCAAACGCTCTCGCAGTATGCCAAGTCGAATGATGCCATCCATGATTATGTATGTATGTATGTATGTGCACAGTGGCTTCGGGTTCAAGCGCTGCATAAGGTGCGCGAGGCTGAGGGCCCCGGCCTCCTCCTCCTCCTCCCCTGCCGCCGCCGCCGCCTCCTGGTTGTTTTCTGAGGGCCCCCGCGGACGGCTCCGGCACCACCCTGCATGTTCGCGTATGGCTTCCAGGCTGGCGTGTCCAGTTGTGCTGTTAATGCCGATGCGGCTGGGGGAGATGGCGACTAGGGGCGCTGCAACGGGGCCTTGGGGTGGGGGAGCGGGGAAGGGAAGGGCTGGGGGACGGGGGAAGAAACGTCGTTAGCGGGCTTCTGGTTGTGTGTGCCTTGTTCGCATGATGACCTTTTTTGCGTGGTGACCTCATATATTCCACTGCATGTCTCTCTCTGCATGACTGTACGGCAATCCATCGTTGTTAGACTGCTGGCTCTCTGGCGTTGCTGGGTTTGTCTTGGCGGTATTACGTGATATAATAATGGAACCAGTTGTGTTTTTTTCTTACTCTTTTACTCTTCGCCACTCGCATCGGCTTCCTATCCCAGATCGCCTACGTCCCCCGGTGTGTATTTCATATGGACTATTTTGCCTCGTTCCAACCTTTCCCCCCCTCCCCTTTTGTCCCGGGTGTTTGTGTCTCTCTTAAAACGCCCGCGCCCGCTCCCCTAACGGCGATGCCTTCCCCCGTTACGGCCCCCGCCATCTTCTTCATTCCTCATTCCCCAGTTCCCAACCGTAACTGTAACCGTAACGGACGTAACGGACTCCGATTGGCTTACTGATAGCACGCGTCCCCGACGCGTCGTGTCGGGTTTCTGGGGCTAGAACACGGTTTTGTAACAACCCCCGTCGCTGCCGCATTTGTCCACCTGCCAATTTGCTCTCTCCTGCTTTTCCCCCTCTCTTGTACACTCTTTCCTTGGCAGCAGCTCCACTCGTTCGTGATTCTCTTTCCCCCCCTCCTGCCCATTCGGCTCCTCCCTCGGCCCTGGTCTATGCGGCAGGTGGTATTTTACCGGGGCATCAACACCACCAAGTTCATGCTGCATAAGGCCCATTCTCTGGTCACGAGTGACGAGGCGCTGGGGGCGATGGCGGCTGGGCGCTACGAGCCCGTAGTGGGTGCGCAGTTCCGCAAGTGCCGCGAGAGCTTGCCCTGGTTTTAGGAGGACAGCGAGCCTGGTAGGGTAGTATATTGAAGGTGCCGGCGGCAGGGGCAAGCCTGGGTCAGGCGGCCAGGTGAGCGCCGAGGAGCGGCGTGCGTCAAGTCTCGGAATGCACCTGCCGGGCTTTGGGTATGGTGGTAGCAGCGGCAGGCTGCGGGGAGCAGTAGCAGGTGAGCAGGACCAGCAGCAGGAGCAGGAGCAATCGCAGCAGCAGCAGGAGCAGGAGCAGCAGCATCATCAGCAACAACCGCAGCAGCAACAGCAGCAAAGCAACACTAGCAGCGTGAATGGCAGATGCCGCTCAGTCGCAGTGCCGAACTAGGAGCAGGTGCATTGAAGAGGCAGAGCAACAGCAACCGCAGCAGGACTCCCTGCCAATCGTTTTTTCTTGCACTTTTTGCGCTTTTAAACAAAAGAGGACCCGCCCTTCAAGAAAGGCTTAGGTCTCCTAACCGCCAGCTGCTGGCAGCATGACTGGGGCATCAGGTCATATAGTGGGAGCTTTTAGGCAGGGCACTACGACGGTGGCAGAGCTTTCGTAATGTCGGGATGGGGATTCGTACTGGTGACATCGACTGCGCCCTCGAAGTGACGCTCATGTCACCCGCAGGCGGCGTTCAACAACAAGCAGCAAATTGAGCAAAATAATTCCACGGTGATCTTCATCCATATGATGCAAGCTATTTGGACTCAAGCTAATTAGCGGGGCATTAGCATTAGAAATAATGCCTTGACCGTAAACAAAGGTTTTGAGTGCAGCAGTCTTTCAAAACACTGTCCGAGGGTTGGGGTTTTTCATGATGGGTATGAGGCCAAAACAGGCCTGCTGTCCTGTCTTGGTGCCAAGATATTTCCCAAAAAGTTGGAATGTTTGCGTTGAAGAATACCTGTTTGGTGACTGCTCGTTTGTGGCTTTTAGGAACGGCAGGCACAGCACCCCGCTGTGTGGGGTTGCTGCTGCTGTCCCTGCTGTACACGACTGGTGTGTGCTGACCTGCCTTCGCGTGTTCGTACGCTTTTTAAACACGGAGGAGCCATGCGTAAGATTGTGTGTGTATGTGTGTGCGTTCTTTTACATATGTGTATATTGCGTATTGGTGTATGCATGTCTGTCGTCGAGGACGAGAGGGAAATGTGTTTTAGTGTAAATGAATTCTGTTATACAGTGGTCCGAAGGGCTCACTGTCTCATAAACCTCCCCCGACACCAGCTTTTGGGCTGAAGTTGAACCTAGGAAACCTGGGGGGTATGTACGTATTACGTATGTGTGCGCGTATGTATGTGTGTGCAGCATCACCATGGATTTCCTCTCTGCACAGTGCGCAGTGGGACTGTCCTGAAGTTGGGGTTGCAGTGTACGGGAGGAGGAGGAGGAGGAGGAGGAGGAAGTGGCGGGTGCCGACAGGAGGGTGCGCCATGCCGACACGGTTCTTATACCTTACATACTACTTACCTACTTACCTACTTAACCTACCTTACCTACCTTACCTACCTACTGGGACTGATGAGGGCATATGCCTTTGATGAAGTGGCGGGAGGAGGTCGGGCTCGGAGTCGGGGTGAGGGGGTTTCCTTGGGACTGGCGTGTATGTATATATATGTGTGTGTGTGTGTGTGTGTGTGTGTGTGTGCATGTGCACGTGTGTGTGCATGTGCATGTGTGTGGGCGCGCGAGACGCGGGGGCATTGGTTGGTCCAGCAGGGTCCACAGGGAACTAATACGTACTGCTTCATATCCGTACATTCATATCCGTACTGGGCTTCTTTTCCGCAGTAAAACTCTTTCAGTCAGTCACATTTCTAGGGTTCTTTCCTGAGGTAGTGGATGAAGCTTGTCTACAGGCTTAGGCATGCGGAATCAATACGATTTGTGTGCTGGGGGTGCGTGTGTGTGCTTGCATGGGACGTGGTTTACTTTGGGAGAGGGCACATGCATGGCTGGGGAGGGGGAAATAATGTACGAGACTGGAAGTATGATGTCCTCGGATGATGTCCTTCTGTCTGTTTGAAACGGATGAATGTCTCCAGTGCTATTTTGGTACTATTATGCCAGCCCGGTGCATCTTATACTCGCATGTGGTGTATGTCATACATCAACAAGACTGCCAACCTTATATAATTATATACGTGTGTGGCATAAAGTTTATTTGCTGTTTGATGTCCACTGCCAACCAAGGTTGAAGTCCGCACAATGCAATGCTGGTGCGCCTGATGTTCCCTCGCGAAGATCAGGTTTCCTTCGTCCTCCATATCTGCTGCCTCTGTTGCAGTGTTGGAGAGCTGATTCTCGTGACACGGCCGATTGTGAAAGCTGGAAAAGCTGAGCGCGACCTTGTACTGTCCTCCGGGGAATTCTCCGCCGACTGCTGAGGACCTCAAAGCGGCTTCGAAACCAGGAACGAGAGGAACCATGGTCGGCGCGATTGGTGTCGGTGTGTGTGTGGCCCGATCGTGCCGCTGCCGGCGGTGGCAGCCTTAATGGAGAGAGCGGCAGCAGTCACGGGTGGGAAAAGCGCTAATAATATTGCTTTCGCCACCTTCTAACCTGGATTGCGCGGCATTCCTTGCGTTCGGTAAGGCAGTAGTGCCACTACCAGCAGTGTTCGGCAAGCATACTGCTGACCCCCACTGTGTGTCGAATATGGCTTTTTGGCGCGCTGTTCAGCGCAATGCATGCGTCCGTTGCCACACACTTTGCGACACAGTTTCCCTGGCAGGGCAGGAAAATGGTACCTGGAATGTTTTTTGGTGTCATGCAGTTTTGGAAACGACCACGACAAATAGTAATTGCAGCTGCGATACAGATTTGGTGGTGTTCCGGGGACCATCCGCTTGCATGCATATCGCTACCCGGGGACCATCCGCAGGGTAGTCCGTTTGCTCAGCGTCGTTGACGAACGAGCAAAGCTCCGCCTCGCGCGCATAAAAAAGAACAACACGACCACCGTCGTTAACACATGCATTCCCCCACAAACGCTCTGGTCGCGAAATCACCAGTGCAATTATGTGCAGAAGTCAATAAATATGTACAGAAACGTAAGATGTGCAAAACATTACATGCGCCTCTCAGAGGTAGCGGGCTGGCTTCTTGGTTTGCCGCTCGCTTGTTGACAGCGCGGGCGCCTGTCAGCTGCGCAACCTCCTCCCCTGCCCCCTCGTCACCACTGCTTTCGCAGTCCTCGCTGCTGCTGCTCTCGGATGGCACCACGTCATCCGCCACGACATCCTGCTCTCCTAGGCGCCATGGTGTACCATGGGGCATACGTATGCGCACATCGGAAGTTATTAATAATTAGGAATGCTCAGAACTTTGGTCCTATAATGCGTTTCGCACTGGGCCTTACGCCCAACTAACAAAACACCGTGTTTTGTTAGTTCTCCACTGCGCTCTACCCGATGGGTCTCGGATACCTGTAAAACTACCCATACGAGCCGAAGGCCCAAGGGCAATATCTCTACTCACAGCTATACTGCATAGCTAACCGGAATGTCACATAATTAGGGCTAGCATCCTTTAATGTTCCGCAACTGTTCGCTCGGAAAACGCACGAGTAATAATAGGAGCTCACTCGAAGAAGATTCTCGTCGCTACTTCTTTATCAATCATATCGTTGTGATTTCCGGACCCGAGAGCCAACTCGCTCCACATGTATGTACGTACTTATGTACTCAAGCCATATCCATCCAGCCTTGCACTCGTGGCGGGGCAGCAGCAGCTCTATCTGTCCGCATGAACGCACAATCCACTTTGGGCTACCATTCTATCTAATTACCTATATAAATACGAATTAATCTGAAGCCAGCCCGCCAATTATATGGATGCAACCTGCACCGCAACCAGCAGCAGTTCACCGTATGTCCTTATTAGGGACATATCGATAATACCAATAAAATATCCATCTTACTTCAAACGTTGGTTAGTGGCTAGCTAGTTAGTTAACCGAATTCAGTGCGCCGGCACCTGGTGCGGAAGTCCTATTGTTTGATGATCATCCCTTGCTACGCGGCAACACCTGACGCTTCGCCACGGCCTCCTTCATGCGGCGACGATGCTCCGCCGAGTTCACGATATCACGAACCAGCTCGACAGCATTCATCCTGCCCAGCACCAGCCGCAAGACAACGCTCTCTGAAACCGCTGGCTCGACACCGCGGCCCAGGTACTGCCGATAAATCACGTCCAGGCGCTTCGCAGCATCCGCTTTTAGACTCGCCAGTTGATATGGATTCTTGGCAATAGCAAAAGGCTCCTCAACTATAACGCCTTCGAACATGCCCTGACCGTACGTTGTGTAAAAGTGGTCCTTATCCTGCTTGATGTGCAAACCCAGCCAGCCCATGGGCAGGGCCAGGCGGACCATGGACACGAACCGCTTGGTGTATCCCTGCTTAAAGAGGCTGTGCACGAGGAAAGAGTCTTGGGATAGCGGCATGTCCTTAGGGAAGCCCTCCTTGGCGTGTAACGCGCGGATTGAGTCCCGAAGGGGCGGCACGTGCGCGTTCTTGTAGTCGTGCCCCTTGATGGTGTTGAAGTAGTCGGTTAGGAGCTGGCTGACGGCATTATAGCGCGACCTGTGGATGCCGAAGATCCACAGGTGTCCAGCATCCACGTCGGCGCGCAAGACCGCCGCGTTGTACCGCGCATCGTCCACGAGAAGGCTGTTGTCCATATCAGTGATGCTGACAAGCCCAATCTCCTTATCCTCCAGTGACAAATCCAACGCGTCCTTAAGGAGCTGCGATGCCCGACAGAAGCGCAATGTCCCGCCAGTGCGTTAATGGGTACAGGGACACTGAAACGTGTGATGTGCTGCTTCATGCAGCAGCACAGCATAGCTAAAAGTAAGAAATGATTAAGAAATTACAGCAAAAGTGTAAAATTTAAGTGCAGCCATGAGCCCTTTTTTTATTTATGCAATGCTACGCAGATAGCTACGTCACCCCTTATTACTAATGCATCGGGTTGTGCATACCAGATGCCTATATGCACAAAGGACGCCATAGATCCCCTCCAGGACAACGCAAAAAAACATACCTTCAGCGCTTGGTAATGCAGCAGATTGTCCTCCTCAACGACCAAGAGGTAATCATAGCCCATGACGTCAAAGCCAAACTTCTTAACGAAGTAGTGGTGAAGGCCCGTGCAAAGGTTAAATTCATGATGAATGTATAATGCATTGAATGATTCTTGAATCTCAACGTCCAGGACATACGGGGTCCCAGCGACACCAAGACCATCTTGAGACATCATCAAATCGAAATTCTCCAGACCCTGGCTCATCAAAAGTGAGGTCAAAGTTGATCTGATGACCTCAGCACGTTCGTAGAACATGTAGACGACGAGGACGTTGCTTTTCTTAAAGTTGGTGGCCCCAAGCCTCGCCTTTGCGGCCTCGTAGTCGGCAAACAAGCCATCCAAATATACTTCGGCTTGTTGAAAGCTGTTACGCGCAGGAGTTAATAACTCTGATGCCGCTTTGAGCTTGCGGCTCAGGCTGACCGCGCACACCCCCGACTGACCGCGGGAAAACACAATCATCACAAGGGCAGCTATAAGCCTGACAGCCGTCTGGCAGCTCGTTGACATGCTAAGAATGCTGCGAGCACCTATCGTCGATGTTCGGTCGATGGTTCAGCACCACTCTCTCTGAAAACGGCACAGATGTGGCCCTGTCCAGTCTGTCCTCGGAAAGGCGAGGAAATCATCAGGATTGATGAGAAAGGTCATGGAAGATTTAGCTTTAGCTTGTGCCATCTTTATTCTCCATTACTGCCGAATGTGCGGCAGTTGAAATCACAGCTTAGTCGTACACCACCAGCAAGGCAGCCTAACCGTGCAGGTAAATTACACGCTGTCCCTTTAGTTTGATATTCTTAGTTCAAAAGATGCTCGTCATTAAATGTCGCGTTATTGTCGCTCCGCTTCGACAGCTGTAGTTACGCATGTATGTTGGAGCATATCGGTCTTCGTCGATTTGGCGTTCAACGTATCTGCCGTGCTTCGAAACATCAAAATGGATCTGTAAGCAACCAATCGTGCATGCTTAAGGCCCTCTTAAGCCAGAAGGCTTAAACCAGAAAGCGAACGCGGGCCATCGCGGAGCCATCCAGTGCCCAGCAGCTGCAGGCGCGTTTACGGCTACGAGCCAAACTATTTATGACGGAGATTCCACGATGGAACCTATGCACCCGAAAGTTACAGTCCGTGCACGGACGCACGTGCGTCCGCTGCCAACGCCTTCTTGCACGTGCAACGGTCAACGTGCAGTGAAGTGCAATGCAGGGCAGGGAGCAGCTGCCGACCTGCAGGTCGGAATCACAGCAAACAACACAGTGAATAAAAACCCAAATGCGACCGGATTACCCCCCGCAGAATACGCCCCCCCCGGATGATCAGTTAATCACTACCCGGAATCCACTTGTCAGGCAGCTGCAGTGCGGCCCGCGGTGGCCATCATGCGCGTGCCGGCTGTCTTCTATCTTGCAAAAGCCGTCTGTAGAGCCGCCAAAATGTTTTACCGTCTCTAGATAGATCCTGCCCTGGAATGTGAGGTTTAGGTCCGTAGTCGTACAGTACGGACGGCGGTCCCTAAACCATTTACAGACGTCCATGCATCCCAATCATCGGTTGCCGTACCTAACTAAAACAACCCGCTTCTACCGCCACTGATGCGCACCAAAAGGGAACCAACGTAAAGGGGAAATCAATAAAAGCAGCAGCGATTAATAACAAATAGAAAAGCGTACGCACACAGATCAAGGCGATCAAGTCGCACTGCGGCAAGGGAATGAATAAGTCCATCGCGTGGTGGAAGCGTGCATGTGGACAAGACAAGGGCGTACAAGGGTGTACAGATCTATCTGTGTGCTTATCGATCTGTGACTGTCTGTCTGTGTGTGTGTGTCTATGTGGGTTCGACAGGAAAGGCATGTATGTGCAAGTCGAAATTAAACACTATCAGACAACGGATATCAGAGATAGAAGCAAACAATCGCATCGTGACGGATAATCATCACATCATGAGCAGTGTTTTTTTTTCATTTCTGCCGGTTAATTTTCCAGTCCGAACGGAGGAATAGGTTTTTAGTCGCGGGAATAAAGGTATTCCGAATCTGTAAGGCGCTGGGGGTCCCTCCGGCCCCCCAGACCCCCCCCGATGAGTTACAGTTTAGTTCGTGCAATCGCCGGGTTTGGGAATGTCGCAACACGCGCACACCAATCTCTCAAGCGCTGATCGAATAGAGTTCGTTCACATTCGTTCGTCTTGCATCACGTTGAAAGATAACACTACACGACTTTCCAGGTTGCAGAAGTAATGATGCATAGCAGCAATGAACCGGAACCACCAAACGCAACCTGTTTCCTGGCCCATCGCGATTGTATCCATATGAGGAACATTGATGTTTGGCCCGCTCGCTGTTGACAACCGGAGTGGCGTCATTGTCGTCGGCTGGCTGCAGCATTGCGTCCACATTGCCTACGACCCCTACACCGTCTTCATTAACGTCGCTAATGGCTTCAGTGAAATTTAGTATCTGCTTTAATGGCCTTCAATGCTTTGGGAGCTTCGGTTCCGAATGTTTTGCAGCGTTTGGTCCGGTCAGAAACAGTCCGATTCCTCGTTGACTTTCGGGCGTGAGCTTCCTAACAGTATCCATGGCAGTAAAGTACTATGATATGGGTAACATATATGTCTCCTGTAAGATTCTAGCGGCTTTGGCATGGACAGTCCATTTTTGGCTGGAGGAATGAACTTGTACGGTTGGAACGGGCCTCTGGCCTTCCCTTTGGTTGCGCTTTTGGCTGTCTAGATGACTTGCGCTGTCTCATTTGGGTGGGAGACTACTTTGTCATACGTTCGTTTCAAGTGCAGTGTGCGTCCAGCTGGTCCGCTGGCTCTACTCTTCGTCAGTCTGGAGGCCACTGTAGCAACACCACACACACGCACACACATGCGCCTAGCCGACTTTAGGTTTTACAGGCATAGAGTCTTCCCAGACTATAATGGCTGCATTTTGACGTGATTTTCGTGCAATGACAGTCGTCTAACCCGATACCCAACTCTCATGGTTTGTCGGGGTCGAACAGACAACTTCAAGATCGTAACGGATTATAAGTGCATTCCCCGTACCTGCAAATCGCCCAATACAAGCCGAGAGCTTAAGGGCTGGTCGCCTATAAGCACCATCCTACTCCGCACTTCGGACAAAGCAAGTGAGTAAGGATACTAACGACCAAATGGAACAATAGTGTTGCGGTGGGACCATATACGGTCCAGCACCCTTGCCAGGCGTTCAGGTTCCCACTTCATAGCGTCCCTTCCATGCTCAAAGCGTGGGAAATGCATAGCAGATCTGATTTTGTCGTACACCGGACAGCCCAGCAAAATTTGCTTCTCATCTTCAACATGGCTATCAGTGCCGCAGCAGGGACATACTCGCTCCTCCCTAGGTATATAACGCCGTCCCTTGCGTGCTCTGTTAGCCGCCTAAAGCTTAAACTGATGCAATGGAATGGCTTGCGGTTCACTGAACTCAGACATTTGTAGTGGCTGGCCGCCGAAAACTTCGCGCGCACTTGTCGTTGATGTGTTTGCCGTATTGTGTACCAGCTACTACATGGCCTTACTTACGATATGGTGCAGATTTGTTTACGAAGCGCTACCAGTGATTTCAAGTTTGTGAAGTTTCGGCAGTGCATGGGAGTCCGCTGGGTTTTTGTTATGAGTGCGCCAAAGTTCTGCCCGCGGGGAAATGTTGATAGTTCAAGCAGAACTTGGGCATATCACAGCGTGAAGAGACCTCGGTACTGGTTCTGGTGCGAACTAGTATGGACGAGCCATCGCTTGTATCCTGTTGTATCCATGCCAAGGACTTGCCTTTTTCCTTTGCTCTACCCCTTAACCTATATTAAGTTTATCGAGGAGATTGCTCTGTATCCGCTGCCAAGTTTTAGCACTGCATGCGCGTTACCTTGCCTGATTGTTCTTCTCCGCATTTCTAGGGTGGGCGGTTGGTTCGGCAAAATGCCATCCATTCCATTGCATTTTGTTGGATGCGTGTATGTACAAGCCCGGGACGCAGGTCCCAGTTTTATTCAGATGAAGGCCCGGCCATACGCAGGTATGGATTTCTGAGCTATGAACCAGCTATGCCCACCTCCCGCCTTTGGGCGCGGTGGGGAGGCCAAATATGTGGAGTATGCTTCGCTAAGGTGGAACGCACTTCCGCTACCCACTGACAAATATTCTACCAAAGATTATCAAGAATTGAAATTGTGTTCTCTGGTTCGGTCCTTAACTTTGTAAGGTCCACCACATCCAGGTCGACTCGCAAGAACCAAACGTAGGTACGCAAGCTATAGGATATATAGGATATATGACTTCTGTAGCAGTGCGGCATTCGAACGACGAACTCGACCGAAAGTAGTCGCAAGCCGCAAGCTTACTAATATCATTATTGGTTAGACCTGAATTCATAGTCAGCAAATATAAACATGTTTTAATTAATTACAGCAGAGCTAAAATAAGCCGAGGTGGACGAACCTACGACCGACAGTAGGCCACAGAGCCACATTGTGCATTCACCAATTTAATATTTTAACACAAGAGCAGATGCACAAAATAATAAGCAGTGCTCAGCAGTAATTATGCCATCTGTCATATTAAGTTCGGACAACAGGCGGGCGGTCCAATCGATCGCCCACAGTCCTTCGGCAGCTACGACGAAACGACCTGCCGGGTGCATTGCGATAGGTCAATACGTGCAGCTACACATCGCGCCCTGCGACAGCTTTGTTTCATCGCTTCATGGAGCTTCGTCCCGATATTTGCTGAAGGCTAGAAGGTCGCAAATCCTTATCAGTGTGAGGACCCCTCCTATTAGGTAGATGGTGGGATTGAACCTGACTGAACTCATCAACTGCAATTTCATCAGCTTCTCAGCGGATGCGCGGGCCCCATCACAATGTTCTGCTACGGAGAGCGAGCGAGCGCCCTTCATCGGCCCTTCTTGCGGGGATGACGGAGCGCAGCTATGTGTACGGCGTATGCAGTACAGCAAGTAACTCCGTTAGATATGAGTGACAGTGCTAGCTAAGTGAGAGTAACATTTCCTCGCTTACCCTTGCAAGCAACACTTCTTTGTGTGATGGGGTTCTGGTAGGTCGCACAATCAAGGTGCTGATCGGCGCGTGTGAGCAGCGCGCAACCAGGGGTGCAACGGGAAAGACGACGGGCGCGACGGAAGCCTCCAATTGGCTTGAAGTCGTCTACACATAAATAATTCAAATTGGAGCGCTGCTGTATTTCCCAACAGTGGCTTACGGTAGGTGCATCAGCAGCAGGGGGAATGCAAAGCTCAACGAACGCAGTACGTGGGGTCCTATGCATCCGGGGGCATTTAGCATGATGACATCGTAAGTTTGGTTATCTGTTAAGCTGGGTACCTGTAATAGTCCTCACTGCTTGCTTGGATTTAAGCAGTGTCGGACCTTGTCCAGCAGCTTAATTTGCGAGAGGCCTGAATAGTTCGCCTACCCTGTTGCTGACGCATGAACTTGAGCCGTTCAGATCCCCACCTTGTTTTAACGAAGTATCCATGGATTACTATATTAGCTATCCTACCTATTCACACGTAGGCTTAATAACATCTATACTTATCCTTGGGTTACTCCGTTTACCTGAGGGCGTGTTTCCATTGGGAATTAACGTCACGGTGCGGCAACGCCTTCACGTTGGTAATCGATGATCTTTAAATGTCCAGCAGTACTCTTTTTCCCATTTTCCACGGAATGGCAATTGAATTACTTCAATCCGTTCCTTAATCAAGACCGTTGAAACATTCCCGTGGATTCGCGGCGCGATTGGTGCGGATAAAAAATACCTTAACCCGCAATGTTGATCCTATCATATCTAGCACCACTATCATATCTAGAATTGAACACCATATGGTGCTGGTGTTCAATTCTAGAATTGAACACCATATGGTGCTGGTGTTCAATTCTAGATATGATAGTCCGAATCTGTGCAATTGGCCCCAGAAGTCTCCTACTCTGCAACATCAACGTCATCAACAATAACAACAATATACATGCTGGCATGCAGGATGGCCGGCGCCCTGGTATTCTCAGCTTGGATTTCGGTCCTCTTACTGCTGGCGGCAGATGCACCTCAAACCTTTGCGGCAATCGGTAAGGCGGCAGGCAGCTGTACTTGGCGCGCAGTCAAATGGGAGATAGGAGGATGCACATGTGAATGTGTTAAATGCATTTGCATGGCAGCCAGCGAGCTCGAAGCACAATCTTGGCCACCTTTTCCCCTGTTCGACTTTCACTAGCATCAATCATGAGTGGTGGCGTGCTGGCTTTGCAGAGTGCTAGGAGTATTTGTGCGCCTCCCTGCCGGATGTATATATATATGCCGTACATACATACATACATGATGAGCATCATGATGCATGGCCATGGCGGGAATGCAGCAAACGAACAAAAACGGAAGCCTTGCCCCCATGCATGGAAAAAGGCCCTCGAGAGCAACTTCAAAACGTCTTTTCACTTCCATCATTACTTGAATTCGTTATGCATGTTGCCGCAGTGGTGGCACTAGTAGCCCTCTTACCCATCCTTCGTCCACGGCATGCGTCACATGTGTGCCAGCAACGAAATTGCCGTACATTTTGCCGTAATTTGCCGTGCAGATTGCCCAGTGGTCCCTGGCTACACCTTCTACCCGCGAGTGCAGGAGGTGCCCGGGTCGCTGAACCTTTCTTCCCCCACCTCTAATGCCAGCAGCATGACGCCTGCCAGCATCGCAGCCGCTTGCGACCAAACACAGTTCTGTAACGGCTTCCATACCAGCGGGTCGCTCAAGCTGCTCCCCATGGCGCCGGTTCTCTCTCCTGTGATGAACGGCACTAGTACAGGCAACAACGAGTCGTCCTGTGTTGGAATCTATTACTCCAATCGCACACTCTCTGGACTTAGCTTGCCGGTGCGTGAGCTTGAGCTTGAGCTTGAAACGGAAACTGAAATCTGCTTCTGCGAGTGTGTGTGCTCTAAATTTATACATATGGTGCCATGCATCCCCCTCGCTCTCGCCCACTGAATCCGTTGGAGCGGCAGTTGGAGCGGCAGTCGTACGGTCACCGATCGGCGCAGCAGCAGCAGCCAAGCATGCATGCAACACCTTTCAATTACGGATAGAAACTAACAGTTTCGTAATGAGTTATTTTGCGCCGATACAGTAGGGGCATGAGCGGCTGATGCATAATAACTGGCACGATAGCGCCATCCAGAAGCAGCAGCTCGCGACAACGAAAAGCATGCGTGTATCCGACACTAAGCGGTTATTAAGCGGTACCGCCTACATGCATACCTATGCTGCCAGGCGCTGCTGGTGACGATGCGTATGCGTGTGCCTTGCCAAAAATAATCCCACAGGATGGCTTGAGCTTTGAGACCGTCCGTCAGACCGGAGAACAAAAAGTGCAGGGCATGATGGCCACGATCGCTGTGGCGGAAACGGTATGGTGGGTTGTCGGCGTGAGGTATACCCCCGATGTTCATCTTTGCGCTAATCAGTGCTTTATGCACCCAGAAAATGACGAAGCCCGTGACGGGTGGGATATTTGTGCCATGTAGACATATAAGTGTATGTGTAAAACATATATCACACAGGGTGATGATCGCATATTAATAGATAGGACCGAGGAATATAGATCGTGCATAGATTCATAATATAGAATGGTTGTAGTAGCTGGCCGCTGAAAATACAAGCTCTCGAGATGCTGGTCGAGCGCTTCGCGCGTATACATAGTTAGTATGTGTGCCGTGCTGTGAGGCTGGCTTTCAGCTACTACGATGATCTACGATGGTCGTGCCATGGTAAAATTATTAGGCCTGAAGATGAATTATCTATAGACATGACTCCGCCGATCCTCCATTTTACAGGAGATGCATGTGAAATTATTTATAGGCTCGGCGCTATGAATGCTATGCCTCAGGGTGGGCACCATCTGTAGTATTCTGGGTATCACGGGATGTAGCATCCGCCGATCGGTTCTTTTCCTGCGATAAGACGTAATACAACACCTACCAAACTATATAACTCCATAAATGCATGGCGCATTGTAATTATCGCCTACCTTTGAACCTTTTTGCCTGCCTCCTCTCGCTGGCCCCCGCTGGGCTGCTGCTGCCGCGATCACGATCACGATCACGATCGCGCCGCGACGTCGCACCAGGTGGCATCAATGTTCAAGGACCAGGGCGTTGACGACCTGACCAAACTGCCAGAAAGCATCTTGCTTCAAGCTGTAGCATCCACCGTGAGTAGTTAACTTTGTGATATATTTATAGCTAGCGTGTAGGACGTAGCTGGCCGCTGAAAAGGCCTCCCCTCTCACCATGCACACGTAGCACACTCTCTCACACACACACTCGCTCACGCATTGTGCCTTCTTGTGCGAACAAAATGGGAAGTCCTCACTTTGCTTGTTTGGCGTTTGCGTGCCCTACTTCTCATCCTCACTGCAACTTTTTTTTGCAACAGGTGGCAGCTATCAGTCGCGAAGGCAACAGCAGCAACTCTAACTCCTCAGACTCCATCACATCCGACGGCTTACTCTCAGCCCTGCTGTATCCAGTCTGGGACTCAAGATCCGTTAATGGCAGTAACTACATCAGCCCAGTCAAGGACCAGGGCGGGTGCGGCTCGTGCGTTGCATTTGCGGTAACCGGTGCTGCGGAGGCGGCCGTCGCAGCTGCGAGGAAGACGACTGTAAACAGCAATGACTACTCCGAGCAATGGTGAGCGAGCTATGATGCATGATATGCATGAACAAACATTATAATCATATCTGGGCTGCGGTAGCGCTACCAAGTGGCAATGGGATGGGAACGGCTGCTGCTGCTGCTGCTGCTGCTGCTGCTGCTGCTGCTGTCGGGAAAAGGTTCGTGACGCATCATATATTTGACTCCGTCACTAAAGAGATTGAGCCACCCACCTACTGCTCCTTACCGCTAAAAGGGCTTAAGTGTGTGCGCACATCACCACTACCTTTCTTCTTGGTGCCTCGCTCCTCGCTTTGCTTATCTTTTGGGTCGTCATTTAAACTCCTCCACAGGCTTTTCTTTTGCAACGGCATGTCCTCAGCTGCCTTTCCAAACTGCGACTCCGGTTGGTTTGCAACCGCGGCAGCGAAAGTTGTCGTCACCAAGAATATCCCGTACGAACTCAATTATCCATACACTGGTTCACGAGGCTGCGCACTTGGATCGCCACCAGAGCGGCGAGCCGAGGGCGGTTTCAAAGATACCGCGTACACTGATATCACACAGGTGGGTTTCCGTCCACACGAGCATGCAGCGTACATAGTCGTAAGATCGGAAGAGCGGTAACCACCTGACGCCGTGTTCCACCATTCCTGTGTTACACCGCTAAGCCTGGCAGGATTAGGAAAATCAGCAGCTTATTAAACAACAAAAAAAGATCTAAAGGCCAAAGACATGCGGCGGGATTTGCACATTCCGCCGTGTTGCTACCACATGCCGCCATTTCAGTGTGGCAAGTGCTTGCTGGCATGCATGCATACGCGATGCACACCACATTTCCGCCAACCTTGCCGCATTACCATGATTACATGATTTGCCAGTCAATAATGAACTCGAACTTCCGTGCCAATGATATGTAGGCAAAGCAGCATATTCGTATGTACGGGGCTGTGACTTCATATTTTGCCGTATACGGAGACTTTTTCCGATGGAGAGCATCCTCACCGTAAGTGCCGTAACTTCGTACCACATCCGTACAAGTCCTTTGCTATCTATGTAAAGTGGTCAACCTAATGGCGAAAAAGAGGATGTGATGTGCGCGCACATGCACGCGCGTGCAAGTGAGACGACGTATGTGTGCGTGTGTGTAAGTATATACATATATATCATATATATATATATATGGTCAGCTCGCAAGTAAATCATATCCCAGATCCCCTCCATCCATCGACTAGGGGCGCTTTGCCTTCCACCATAGGAAGGATTTGCGACCTTAAGAGATCTCGATCCCGGGATCTCCCGGGGCCATTGGTGCGTGCTCTACCAGTAGTGCCTGACCAGGAATGGATTTGGGCCGCTGTTGATCCGTCAGATTTCGTTGGATGCCGGTGGTGGGTGCGGAACCTGAGCGATCCACTGAGAAGTTGACTAGGGTGACTGGATGAGGGTACCCCCAAATACCGGGGAAGGCAGGGGTTTCGCCGGGTAGCTGCCACGGGTGAAGATATGGCCCCCCGTCCTACACATCATACTTATCTATGTATGCGTGTGTGTATGCGTGGTAGGAGGTTGCCGAAAGAGGCGAGCATGGGAAGCCGAACAAAAATAACGCTCTGTTTATATATATAAATTTACTAGGATTTTACAAGTCCGTTAAAACCGGGGGCCCATGGACGGAATGTATGTGCGTGGATGTGCCTGTATGCTTGCGTGTATGTATGTATGCGTGTGGTGGCGTGTGCATGGAAATGTTTATTACGCCTTGACTCTCGGTGCCCTCCAAAGCAGCCGAGTAGCGTTAGGTGGGTACGTGTTGCACGTGACTTGAGAGGTTCGGTTCTTGCTTTCTAGCTCCGGCTGGCTCGTCTGTGTTCAGGGATGGGGCCCTATCTAACATACGGGGTACCGGTGCGATCTATCGACGGTTACCCTAAAGTTTACAGGCACCCTAGCTACGTATACCCCTGCTGCCGCAAATTAGCTGTGTAGGTGCCTCTGTCTACATTATCCCATATTTCTGCGTGGCGACATTGTTTTTTGTTGTCTCTAAAACACTTGCCTATGTCATGCTGCCAACATACACGCACGGGAATGCATTTTGCAGGCCATATGCTTGGGATGGCATTAGCGCGCTAGCTGGCTATCATCAAGTCCTTGTCGTCGGCTATAATGATATCGGGTGAGTGCAATCGCGAGCCAGCAAATCGATACGGCGGTCAGCTGCGTCGCCGGATTAAACTGGGATGATGATACACATGCCTGATTACGTTGAAGGTTGAAGAATGTTGGATATCGGCTGCACATGACATTCAAATTTTGGATCGGGTATACATGACACTTAAAATTTGATATACGTCACAATTGAATGCGCGCCCAGTGTACGAGTGCGCCTAATGATGGCATCTGGGGGTACCTGAGGGTGAATCGGACGAACATCTCATTACGTGCATGCCAGTGGATGGACGGTTTTGGAAGACTGGCAAGTTGGCAACTTGCCAGTGGCAACATGGATAGGGCCTGCAGGCCTATACCTGCGAGAACAGTTATATATGGCGGTGTCAACAGCGAGTCCCAACCATTTCACCTCTGGCCCCCTTTTTAATACACGCCGGGGGCTATAGTCCTGAAGTAATCTTCACTTGTTTTAGGGTCGGCAGTGCAGGTCGGCCGACAGGGGGGCGGTATAACTCATCAAAGTGACAACAAAGTTAGTTGCACCAGTTACTTTTTAACTGATCGACCGTTGTCGATGACCGTCCTGGAATATGGTGTGGGGCTGGTGACTGGGAATTTCCTGGTGGTCCTTGGCTGACCCCTGCCTGTGGGTACTTTCGGTAGTTACGTATACCTGTGTATGTCGTGTTCACCGTGGTGTGCGTATCACGTCGGATAGAAAAACGATCTGTCAATAAGCAACATGGCTTAATCTGTACCACCCAGCCAGCCATACATACCGCCATAAAATTTGCCGTACTGGCAGCCCCGATGAGGCGTCTGCTTTCCTTATCACATAGATCCAACACACGTATAACCCCAAACCTACATCATCCCCATCTGATGTTATGTAGGTCGTACTGGATTGTTAAGAACAGCTGGGGCACCCGCTGGGGAGACAATGGTTTCATCCGCATCTCGTACAGTGCCAATGTCGGCTTCATGTCAGGTTATGTTGGCAGTATCATTGGACTTCGATGGGAGGCAGCACCTCCACCACCGTGGCCACTTCCGTCACCACCATTGGTATCACCACCACCGCCATCACCATCACCGCCATCATCACCACCGCCTCCACCACCACCAACATGCCAGAAGTCAGCCAGCTACTACTGGAACGAGGCAACGAACCCGCTTGGACCCAATCGTTGCAACCCTGCCGGACGGGGCTGTGAATGTGATGGACTGCGCACTTGTTCCTCTTATGGCTGGTGTCAAGGAATTTCCAGACCATCCCCGCCCCTACGATCACCACCACCATCACCACCGCCTCCAGCAGCATGCCAGAAGTCAGCCAGCTACTACTGGAACGAGGCAACGAACCCGCTTGGACCCAATCGTTGCAACCCTGCCGGACGGGGCTGTGAATGTGATGGACTGCGCACTTGTTCCTCTTATGGCTGGTGTCAAGGAATTTCCAGACCAACTTCGCCACCGCCTCCAGCAGCATGCCAGAAGTCAGCCAGCTACTACTGGAACGAGGCAAAGAACCCGCTTGGACCCAATCGTTGCAACCCTGCCGGACGGGGCTGTGAATGTGATGGACTGCGCACTTGTTCTCAATATGGCTGGTGTCAAGGAACTGCACGAACCCGGCGTGCCCTGCGTTCGTTTTTGAGCAACTTGAGCAACGGCAATCGTAGGGTCAATTAACCCCAGCAATCCTGCGAATGACTGCGGGTGCATCGGCAGCAGCAGGAGGGTCATGGACAGTGCCAGAAGTTTGCATGCTTCTTTACTCCAGCCGCAGTAGTCAAGTGCTACTTGGAGCTGGCCCACGATACATGAATTGGCCATTGTTGTGTATGTCCAAAAGGTACTTAAACTGATGCCCCGTTTTCCTCAGGTTCGACTCGCGAGGCCTTGCAGGCATCTTGTCAAGTGTCAGTTGTGAGTCCGAGTGGGGTGGTAGAAAATAAGATGTCGGAAGTGCCAAGCTTCAGCCTAGCTGGCAGCAGACAACGGACTGGCCTTTCGTGCCTCAAATACCTACCTTGCCACGCAGGCAGGGACGAAGACACATTTTGCTGCATGATTATGTATATTAGGTTAGGGACTACTGCTAAGGCACAGACCTTTAACCCCGGGAGATTTCGGGATCGAGACCTGTTAGAGTCGGAAATCCTCTGATGGTGGAAGGTTGAGTTGCCTTGGTCGATGGACGGTGGTGACCTGGGATATAGTGATCTTGCGAATTATCTAGGATTGAAGTTGGGCCACCGTCGATCTGGCAGATTCCGTTGGATGCTGGTGGTGGGTGCGGAACCTGAGCGATCCACTGAGAAGTTGACTAGAGTGACTGGATGAGGGTGCCCCGAAATACCGGGGAAGGCAGGGTCTGCCGTGTAGCGGCCGCAGGGTGAAGGTATGACCCCCTGTCCCACACATCATACGTGCTGTGGACGTTGTATGTATGGCAGCTTGCTTAATGAGCAAGAACTGCAGCCTTGCTGTATGTATGTCCTGACGATGCAATCGATCTAAGCAGGACTTTATTACTGTGACTGCAATTGGATATATAGTGGGATTGTAGCACCATGGATATAAATTGGTAATGGACCTGAAGTCATGATAAAACACAGCGAATAATTATCGCTTAGGCGACAGCTTATAGTTGCATGAGCTGACCTGAGATTGTACACGGGCCCATCGGACGTGCACCATTTGAACGTGCTGTTGGCAACTAGCTGCGAATCGTGCCTTGCTGGAAAGCCCCGTGAGCAGAGTGGATCTGTGAGTTTTGCATGCTGCACAAGGTGGAAGATGAGCATCATGTTCTTTTTGAATGCCCAGCTTATTCTGCTGCTGAGAGCTGGTCAGCAGGGTGAGTGGATCAATATCATTTTCCATCTTAATGTGGATCGAATGTAAAGCGAATAAATCGTCATGTTTGCTTTTTGGTTGATGTGGCCAGGGCGTGGCTTCTGTGGTGGGCTTAAGGGGCAGGTACAGCCCGCCTGCGCTTTGTGGATGGGAGCCACAGGTGAGCTGCCAATTGTGGCTGCCTGTGCAGTCGATTGGGGAGGATCGAGTCCTCCTGTGCTAGGAGTGGAATGGGGGTCAGCTTAGCAGCTCTGGGATGAGGAATGGAGGACTGGGGCCTTCTGAGCTTGGATGTGAGAGGACAATGGCTGGATAATGCACCCCGCTGCAACTGGAGCAGAGAGCTTCGGCAGTCTCTATGATGGGTATGGTTAAATATCCCAGTCAGCATCGGGCCGGCAGATATGTAACAAATACACACACACATTTATCCTCGCAGCAGTAGTCGAGCACAAAGATGTAACTGGCCCAACAAATGGGGTAATGGTCGCGCGTTACCAGTAGTGCCCAACCCTAGTATATGTATATCTGTATGTCCAAAAGGTACGTAACTGAAGCCCTGTCTTAACAAGGTACAGCAAGCGAGGTTTTGCAGGCATCTTGGTAAATGTCGGTGGTGAGTTCAAGCAGGGTCCAAAAATAAAGATGCCAAGACTGCCAAGTCAGCCTAACCAGAGGGTTGCAGAGATGGGGGATTGGGGGCAGGTACTGGTCAGGCGGGATGGGGAATAGGGTTGACGACGTCAGGATGGGATGTGGGGCCCAGGGCGAGGATTAGGGATTAGGCGTGCTACACTACTTTTGGGATGGGGATTGCTGTCGGGGGTGAGGATGGGGATGGGATCCCTGTCTGAGGGATGGGGATTGCAACCTTGACCAAGGAGGGGATTGGGAGCCCTGGCCAGGGATGGGGATGGGACCCTGGTCGACAGGACGGGGATTGCAGGCTTTCGCAAGTTTAGGATGAGGTCGCTGCCATAGGATTGGGAACACAGTTGGAGGATTAGAATTGGGTGTTCTGCTGTAAAATGAGGCTGCAGGTGCAGCCCTTGGAAACTGACAGGACTGCAAACACAAGGATGGTTTGCTTGCAAGTTGCTTCCATGGAAACCAAACAAACACAAGGAAGTTCTGCTTGCAAGTCGCGTCCCATAGCAAACCAAACTCAAACACAAGGAAGTTCTGCTTGCAAGTTGCGTCCCATAGCAAACCAAACTCAAACAAAAGGAAGTTCTGCTTGCAAGTCGCGTCCCATAGCAAACCAAACTCAAACAAAAGGAAGTCCTGCTTGCAAGTCGCGTCCCATAGCAAACCAAACTCAAACACAAGGAAGTCCTGCATATAAGGCGCGTCCCATAGCAAAACAAACTCAAACACAAGGAAGTTCTGCTTGCAAGTCGCGTCCCATAGCTAACCAAACTCAAACACAAGGAAGTCCTGCTTGCAAGTCGCGTCCCATAGCAAACCAAACTCAAACACAAGGAAGTCCTGCATATAAGGCGCGTCCCATAGCAAAACAAACTCAAACACAAGGAAGTTCTGCTTGCAAGTCGCGTCCCATAGCTAACCAAACTCAAACACAAGGAAGTCCTGCTTGCAAGTCGCTTCCCATAGCTAACCAAACTCAAACACAAGGAAGTTCTGCTTATAAGTCGCGTCCCATAGCTAACCAAACTCAAACACAAGGAAGTTCTGCTTATAAGTCGCGTCCCATAGCTAACCAAACTCAAACACAAGGAAGTCCTGCTCCGGCATCGGCCGACTGCCCGATGGGGTCCATCCCAAGCGTTTCCACGATGACTTCGGCCATGTCCCTGGCGAAGCCCAACCCCGTCAATTT
>NW_003307569.1:756662-810235 GCF_000143455.1 Volvox carteri f. nagariensis | reverse complement strand
CATTCTTGCGCAGAAGTCCAAGTCGACTCAAAAGCATTCCAATTGGACTGTCTGGCTTGATGTAATGTTATCAGGTTGTTTATCGTAGCGCTTTGGCGCACCCAACGTGGAATGTTGGCGCCGGAATGTGCAGCTGAACTCCTGCGCTATGAACCTGAACCAATGGTGCACGTTCCCAGCCATGGACATTTTGACAGAACACCCTTGTACGTTCTGCCATTCTAACCACATCATTATAATTTGTTGCTGTGGCCGTCCTTCGAACATAACAGTCCTTCCCCCCTTAGGACGCGCGATTTGCAATAGCAGCCAGTGTGCAATTAGATACGTAGACCTCTGTGATGCGAGTTCTTCCTCAGTCGAGATCCGCTTCAACGAGCGTTTGTCGCTTCAGTCTGCTTCGGAACGAACACAGCCGGGCGGAATTTGACGCTAGAGGAAATAAGCCATAGAGCAAGAGAAAAATATCTCGCGGAAATAGAAAATAACCCTGGTCATTCCCCTGATTTACGCCTAAAAAGAAAGCCGATATTACAGCACCTGTGTAAACGTAAGGAGTAGGTTTGTAGCTGGCAAGGGATGGGGATGGGACCCTGGCTGACAGCTTTCGGATCTGAACACAGCTGCAGGATGGGGATGGCCCTGGTCGAAGGGATTGGGAAGGGACCCTGGCTGGCAGGATGAGGATTGGGGGAACACAGCTGCAGGATGGGATTGGAAACCCTGGCCATAGGATTGGGGATGGGACCCAGGCTGGCAGGATGGGAAACCTGTCTCAAAGGATGGGATTAGCACCGGGCCCCTAAGATGGGAGATGGGAGTCGGTCACCCCAGCCAGGATGGGGGGATGGCTGACCACTACCACCCCCCGGGATTGGGGGATTAGACCGTTTTTGCAACCCTCTGGCCTAACTGGCTGCGGATAACGAACCGGCTTGGTGTGCCTCAAGTACCTAGCTTGCCATGTATGTAGAGACGGAGATACATTTCATTTCGGCACATGAATTCATGCTGCGGGTGTGTGGCGGCTTGCTTGAGAAGCAAGAACTTAGGCCTTGCTGTATGTGTATGTGTCCTCCCGATGCAACCAATCTATGCAGGACTCTATAACTGTGCCTGCAAGCTAACGAATATGAATTAAATGTCGCGCCATCGATGATAATACTGCAGTGAGAGGCACACGTTCAATCGTGCTACCCAACACATGCATAACATGCATTTTGGGGTTGGCTAGCAGCCGTTGCTAGATAATCTGGCTAGACGAAAAGCAAGCGCAAGCATGCGGCACCTGTATGAGGATAAACCCAGAAATGCTAAACACCATCACTTATCTGTAAAATGTATGGTTCATTCACACATTATCACTGCACCTAGCAGAAATATACTCGGGAGGCAGTCGGTGTGTTCGTTGGGTGAGTTAATTACCAGGCTGGTGGCCCATGAAATCCATGTCATTGTGGAAGTGTTGGTACACCGAGCTCGACAAAGGTACCGGCTTGGCATGCATGAGGTCGCACCTCGGGCATTTGCTTCTGGCCCAAAGGACCACCGAGGAGTTCCAGCTTGGCAATCTGTACCCGGAAGGTTGCAGGAACTCGGCTGATGGCCGAGTAAAGGAAAGGAGGCCCCGGAAAGGAGTACGGATATGAGGGGGATCACGAAGATCGTCCACCTGAAGTTCCCCACAGTCGTGGCCATGCATGCAGGTGCTCCAAAGTAGACAGAACACACTTAAGTCATGCAGCAGGGTCACGTGGGGAATGGGAGTTGGGGTGTTGGCTGCAGTCCGCTGCAGATAGCCACTCAGCACCAGGAGGTGAAGCACCCCGCTCGGCATGGCCCTGCCGGGTGAGAATCTGATGATAACCCTTGCTGTAACCGTGGACCGGTAAACCCTCGCAAGGACTGCTGCAACATGCAACTGCATTGTAAGGACCCCGTCGATTCAGCAGGTTGAAGGCGGTGCAGAGGTTGGAGGTGGCCCCATGGAGAGTAGTGGGGCATGGCAGACGATTCGAACGGACCCTTTCTGGGTGAAAACCTATCCAGCACTCCTCAAAGAAGGTCTCCGGTTCATCGAAGGGTGGTGCTGCACCAGCCAGGTATGCAACTCGCAGGATTGGCTCAGAATCTATTGCCAGCCGTCAGGAGCCCATTGCCGGCATTTGGTATAATATGCTGATGATATGATAAGCGCGGTGCTGGGCATTGGGGGAACTCCAGGCCGACCCTCGAGGGAGTGAAGAAAGGCGGCCACTATGGAGTCGGACGCAGCTGGTCTGTTGGTGTGAATGGATAAGATGGTGTGCATCCGGGCCCCCCGACTGAGAGAGACGCTACGCCAGCAACCTGTGGAGACAGTATAAGTCTCACCGGCTGGATGGAAGCATGGCACCCACTAACAATCCGGACGCACCTCGGAAGCTCCAGCGGGACCTGGCCTAGCTGGAGAAGACCAGACAAGACGCACTAAAGGGCCATCACCGAACCCCGTGGATGGCTGGGAATTCGGCCACATGACGGCCAAATCGATTTGATTTCTTAATAGCCCACCCGCCTACCCTGTGCTCTTTCAGCCAAGGATAATTCGATCGGTTTGCGAATTTTGGAACCGTTAAACTACCGATACCTTACACCGTACTCGGCTCTTTGTCGACAGCTTGTGCCTACCATGGCCTGCCCTTGGCCAGTGGCTGGTCTCTATTTTTCCAGGCATTGTATAGGCGACATATTCTGGAATTCAGGTTAAGTTATATAGGCCATCTGGCCGTCTACCTTTTATCCGAAACTTGAAGGCCCAGGCCTGAAGAGGCGCATGTGTACATGGTAGCCTAATACATGACCATGTATAGGTCTAGTATAATGAGAACATGTTGACGGTGAGGTCCATATCCCGGACCTTTCCATAGCACTGGCCCTAGAATCCGTACCTCCAATTCCGTACTTTTGAACTTTTGCGCGGGCAAGACAGCCGGCCGGACACGCCACGCCTCAGCCCGCCGAGCGAGCCAAATAATAATCTGCGTTTCTTGCCATGCTTCCAAACTTCTCTATAGGCTCTGAGTTCCAAAATCGTATGCCCACACCCTTCACACGCCTGTGGCCTTATACACGCATACCCGCCCCTTGCCATGCTTTATTTTCATAACACGGAAAAACACAGCTTAATCGCCGTTAACGGTTTCAAGGCGCTCAATATCTGATTGACCAAAAGAGTCATCTACGATACCTCTCAGATCACTGAGAGGTATCACTGCAACCGTGGCTGTGAACATTTCACCGCCGTGCTTACGGCGAAAAAACAATTTCGCTGCTTGCATTTGCAATAGCCAATTTCTGTTGAACCAACTTATGCTGCTCCTATCGCTCCTCCTGCATGCGACACACCTTGTATGATGATTCGCTTCGACGGAACCGCTGTCTGGCATTATTTTACCGTCATGCTAAAGTTGCTGACTCTTATTGCTACTTACGGGTTGCGGCGTTGCTGACTTGCCTGGCGCGTTGCGAAACTAATAGTTTAAGGACAGAAGTAATAAAAAAACATCCTAGACCCTCCAAAATTCCCCTAAAATCCAGTGTGATAGCGAGAGGACCCTCAAGTGGCTTTGCCACCCCAAAAGCGCATCACGACTGCCTGCGAAGCCAGCAGGTAGACGTCGTCCGATTCACGCAGCCACGTGTCGTTTTTGTTCGGCTTGGTATACACGTACGGCAACCACGACGCCGCCTGCGGGGTTCCCCTACTCGCTTGCTCGTCCAGCCGACTGGCGCCACCTGCAGGGCCGCCGCTGCCGCCGCCGCAATCGCGCCTGTACAACGCCAGCGGCATCACGTCATAGTCTTCCACAAGCACCTCAAACAGCGCACCGAAGTTGATGCTGCTGGAGTCCTGTTCTCCTTGCAGCTGCTGCTGCTGCTCCTGTGGCGGGGGCAGCGGCGCCGACTGGCTTGAGGTCGAGGAGCAGTAATGTTGACTTGGGTTTTGGCTCTGATGCTGACCCAGATCCCGACGTTGCCGCTGATGATGATAGAGGTTCTGCTTCGCACGGAGCAGGTACGGCAAACCCGGAATCCGCTGGAGCATTTCACCGTAGTTGAGACAGAAGACGCCGTACAGTGGCCGCTGCGTCAGAAGACAGGTCGGCCGATCCACAGAAGCAGCCGCCGCCGCCGCCGCCGCCGTGGCTGCCTAAATTTTCGGGGCCCAGCGGTAGCGTATGCAAGTCTGCCGCCGTTGTAGCTGTAGGTGTAGCTGCAGCTGCGGCGGAGAAATAGCTCGGCAAAATGGATCCCGAATCCCCAACAGGCGGACCTATGCTTCCACCGCCTCCTGTGCTCCGATAACCCGGGGGCCTCTGCCGCATGTCCATATCCGAGAGATGATCCTTGGACCAGACTCTTCCAATCGGTACTGAGGTCGTCGCCACTGCTGCTGCTGCTGCAAACCGCGTCGGTAGAGGCGCCAGGCGGGACGGAAGGGTGACAGGCGACCTAACCGACCCACGGGTCATCATCACCTGCTGCTGCTGCTGCTCCGCTTCGAACGGCGACTCGCATGCCGCCGCTTGGGGCGGCGGAGACGGCGGCGGGGTCACCAAGCTCGCGCCCTCCGAAGCCTCCCCCACCGCCCCGCCGCCGGACTTCTTCGGCTCCCGGCGGCCCAGGCCACCATCCCCTAGGCCTCGTCCTGGCCCGAATGGCGATTCCTCCCAACCCTCATGTTGCATAACTTCCGCGGCGGCGGACTCGGAAGGTGGCAGCAAGTCCGGCTCCGTGCACGCACCATCACCGCCGCCTCCGCCGCCACCGCCGACGCTGCAACGGTCAGCATAGTGCACCGATCGTGCCTTTAATGCTAGCGCCCCGGCAGCATCCATGCGCTGCGGCCGCGGTGGAGGCGGTGAAGGCTGTGATGAAGATACAGGCTTGCCAGCTGTTGCCAGTCTCGCCGGCGAAGGGGAAGGCTGCAACGGCGTGGATGTGTCGCTGTTGAAGATACTCTGAAAGGGAGGTAGATTTTGAATGGCTGGTTGAGACGAAACTGCGACCGCAACTGTAGCCGCAAACTGCTGCCGTTGCTTCTCCTGCGGCTTGTGGCCATGCTGCTCCTCATGCTTTTGATTTGTGTAATAAGGCGGCCTTTCCTGATCAAGCTCTTGTCCCCGACCTTGCTGGTGGTGCTGTCGTGGGTGTTGCCCTTGCAGATGCCGGTGTTGGTGGTGTCGGTGATTGTGATGGTGGTGGTGGTGATGGTTCCGATGGCGGGGCCGCACCTGCTGCAGCTTCTGCTGATGATAGTGGTGGCGCTGATGCTGCTGGGGCTGTTGCTGCTGGGGCTGATGCTGGGGTTGACATCGCACCCAAGCGTCCCATGAAATGACATCCCAGCAGTTGAGCATCTTGAGGAGGATTTGAAGGAGCATGGGATTGAAGATGCTCTACGGGAACGTAGTGGGGTCGGGGGGACGTGTGCGGGGGGAGGTGCGGGGGACGTAGGAAAAGGGTTAGGAAGGCGGCGGCGGTGTGACTGTGGGACGTGAAAGCTGCCGAAGCTACGTGTAATCGAAAGCGAGCTTCTGGGGAATAGCAACAAGTGCGAGTCATATGACTTGACGTAACTGGCTAACTGGCGGCGCGGGATGAAGGTGGTGTTGTCAATACACGCTTTGAGTTTCGGCTGGCAGCCGTACTCTTCCGCTACCACCCAACTTTGCTGGTTTTAAAGACAATCTCCATTTCACTTCTTTTCCTAGGCTTCAAAGACAGCATAAGCGACGCCGCTTGCTCTCTGATGGTTCCAATACTTATGAGCTGCATGATGACCTCGATCCTGGAAGAGCTGCAAATCCATTTTCCTCCCAACCACGCAACCACCCAGGCACTGCACCTGGCAGGCCAGCGCATCCATCATGGTTTGCATGAGGATGTGCCCCGGCGCCAGGGAGGGAGCCAGGTGGGGCATCTCCGTCAGCATCTCCTGTACGAACTCCTCCTGGTGCGCTTGGTCCAGGGCAGTGGCTCGGCCGCTCCAGCAATGGAACACGACGGCCGACCAGACAAACTTCCCAAGCCTTAAGGACCAGAAAACAACGAGGGAAAGATTAACAACGCTGTTAAGCAGTTGTATAGAATATAGCTGTTACCAAACGACAAGCGAGGAACATTTCGGTCGTTCCCAAAACCCCTAAAACCCGAAGCAATACCCACTTCTGTCAACCCCCTCCCCTAGGATTTATACCTAATCAAGCTCAACCGCAGCACGCGCTGGAAGTCAGGCCTCGGGTCCGTCAGGAACTTGACGCGCTGGGTACTGCTACTGCCGCTGGTAGCAGTAGCGGTCGCAGCAGCAGCAGCGGCGATGGCGGGTGTGTTGGTGACAGTCGCATGAGGCCAAGGTTTAGGGTCACCCAGATCTCCAGGAGGCCGCGGCGAGGCCGCCGCAACTCCCAGCCCAGCCGCCTAAATATGGACGGGAATACATTCAGCTCTGGGTCTTGCGAACGAAGCGAGGGTCGCGGCAGAAAGACGGGAAAGAGAACCCCGGCAACACATGCAGTAAACAAATCGGCGAGTGCTGCGAAGGAAAAAAAATTCTTTTTAAAAAAATAAATTGTATAACAGAAGAAAAAATCCTCTTTAAACTAATGCCGTGTGTTTTGCGTGATGTCCACTTTGGTGCCTTGTGGTTTCGACACTATTTACAAAACCACAACATAATTACGAATATTAGCTGGAGGTAAATCACATCGAAAGTGACGCTAAAGGCACATGTGCGGCCGATGTTGCGGCCAGCACCGTCCCCGGCTATCCCCCCACATCTTCACCGCACCGGAAGAGGCTCCTTGTTGGTTACGTAGGGTCCCTCGGCCAGACACAGCGGCAGCGCATAGGAGCTGTTGATCAGTGCCAGAACTTCAGCCACAACTCGCAACTCGCAGTCCATCTGCAGGGGAGGTTGTATGTAAGTATGTCAGTATGTATGCAAGGAAGTATGTAAGTATTAAGTAAGATGTAAGTACGTAAGTACTAGGTACGTAAACACGTAAGTACAAAAATATGTAAGTAAGTAAATCAATACGTAAGTACGTGAGTCGTAAGTACGTAAGTACGTAAGTACGTAAGCACGTAAAACACGTACGTACTTACGTCTTATGTATTACGTAAATTACGTATTTAAGTACGTAATAAATAAATACGCACTAACGTATTTATGAGCTAATGTATTTAAGTAAGCACGTACGTGAATACGTAAGCACGTAAGTACTTAAAGTACGTAAGCATGTATGTATATATGTATGTGCGTGGCCGGAATTTAGGGGTTTGGGACGGGGTCCACGAAGTCAGGGGTGCGCACGGTGAACCGAAGAGCAACTTGGGGGAACGTTGTGGGGCTGGGATCTGGAGGGGTAAAGTGCGGGCCAGGGTAGGCCACCATAGGGTCGGGTGGGATACGACGAAATGGCCAGGTACCATAAAACACACATCCACACGCACACATACGGACGCACGCACCTCTTCGCAATACCTCCGAAGGGCCGCAGCCACCACCAGTATTTGCCCGTCCGCCATGGCTGGCTCCGACCCCACCACGGCCGCCTCGGTGAATAAGTCCTTGCTGGGTACTAGCAGCGCAGAGACCTGCGGGGTGTTGGGCGGGTGAGGGAGACAGGGTGAGGGGACAGGGTGAGAAGCAAACCCGAAGCAAACCCGGGGGACCCAGGGCCCAATCACACGGCTACAAAGCAGCCATTGGGTGTCCCCTCCGTAATGACTCCACGTGGCCGTTATGGCGCAACGGTCCCGCGGTAATGTTATCATTTTTGGCGATAACGGTCTCACGATAACGGTCGCATGCCTAATGTAACGGTCTCCAGGTAACGGTCTCATGTCTGACGTGACGGTCTAACGACCATTGCTATTACGACTAACACAGCAACCCACGCATCCTAAAAGTTCCAAGCTCCCCCTCCCCCTCCCAAACCTCCCTTCCAGTCACCCACACCCACCGAGGATCCCCGCTTCAACTTTAGCTTCCTCAGGTCCGTTACAGGATTCCAGGGGTCGGCTTTGAGGACAAAAATGCGGTGTGGCAGCGCGCCAGGGAGGGAGGCCAGGTCGGCCAGCTGGCCGTCACTCAGCGCACCCTGTGGCAGCAAGACTCGAAAAAGACATACAAGGAGTGGAAGGCAGGGAGGAAGGGAGAGAGGGAATCATATTTGCAAGAAGCATGGGGAGGAATGAAGAAGGGAAGGGGAGCGGATACCATGCATGCGAACATGTGCAAGACAAGAATATCAGTGTCCAATGTTGGGGGTTGCTGGCGGCGGCAGCGCAGGGCCCAAGCTGCCGGCATCAAGAGTGGGCAGTTGTGATGCGTTGCAAATCAGCTGCAGGAGGAGAAAGGAAGGAGGGGCTTTTAGGAAGAAGGGTGGGCTGTTGGTCAAAAGGGGGGGAAGAAATCTTGGGCGAGACCGTCGCGCACCTTGTCGTCTTTGCTATCATCGAATATGACGATCGGGCAGGTTTTGAAATCACGAGCGCTGCCTGCGGAAGGTGGCCGTAGCAGACGAGGCAGCGCAAGCCGGAAGTCAGCAGAATACGGGCTTATCCCGATCAGACAGGGTATTTCCACTTGGCCGAACACTAACAAAAAGTCTCGCACCTAGCACAGCGAATCACCCATACGTTATGATATCAGTATAATACACTAATAGAAAGAAAAGGTTCTCTAAAAATTTCGCGCAAAGCGGCCCCGTACGCGAAAAGCCAACGGGCCCAGTGGAAATTTAAACAAATTCACAAAAAGATAAAAAAATAAGACTTAGCACTCTCGACTTCCGAACTGCAAAAAAACGGTTACTCAACTTTTTGGTTGCAAAGTACTGGTACAATGTCCAAAACATTAACCGAAAACTTTTCAACCTTTTAACTCACCTATGGCCGGCGCAGATCGGATCGCCCCCACCAATTGAACCAACTGAACGAAGCAGCTGGAGCCCATGATGATTACAGGCGACTCCAGAGGCTCGTCCAAGGTGGTTGCGATCCTAACGGTCTCAACGATTTGCGGTCGTTGAACCGACGGCTTCCGCTGCCCAGATCGCTGCCCAGGCGACGAAAAGAACGCCGAAGAAGAGGAAGACAGCCGCGGCGGTGCTACATGGAAATCGGCATGCGACGGAAGATTGGGGAAGAGGCGCACATGACGCCATGACCGAGGTCGAGGTGTCAGGCGAGGAGAGAGGGGGCCGGGGTGTTATTTGGGTCGTTGCCGCCTTTCATTCCGCGATTCGGGGTACCGTATCACGCGTAAAAGACAATAGTTGCGGGGCCCCGTTGTGGCCCCCCATGTCGCGGATGGGACATGCAATAAGAGCAATGTGGGTGTTTAGCTGCTACAAAGAGCAAAGAAATGATTGCACCGATTGAATATACAGGTTTTATGGGTACTACGTTATTCAATAATTGGACTGAAAACCGCCTAAGTCCAGTTTTACGTAAAGGGCAGCATGTGCTTTTAGGTAATGCAAGCTTTGGGCGCGATCATAAGCGGGCATTCGAAGCAAGTGGCGGCAGAAGAATGCGACTGTGGAAAAAGCATCTGAATGCCGTTTTGGAGGCACCTCTAGAAACGCACCTTCTTCCCGCTGGTGCGGCGGCGGCGGCAGCGGCGGCGGCGGCGGAAGCTGCATCATCAGCGCCGGCTGCAGCTGCGGCGGCGGTGGTGGCGGCTCAGCAACGGCTTCGTCCCTGTGTCCCTGGCCCTCTTCACCCCCCCTGGAGCTCGGTGGTGCCGCCGGCCCCAAGCTCAAACTCGCGCCGGTACCAGAGTTCAAATCCAAATTTGAACTGGAGCCGGAATCCGAATTCGAAGGGGATCCCGATTGCGAGCCCGAGACCGACCTAGACTCCGAGCTTCTTCCCGACGGCAACCGCGATGGGGACGTGGGGACCGGCAGCGTAACGTCAGCGGCCTGCCATGATGTATGACGAGCCGTCGCGCGGCGATACTTGAAGCTGCTAACGGCAGCCAAGGCATGAAGATCGGGGGCACGTGTGGTGGCTTTGAGGCCCTGCTGTCGCTTGGTGCTTGTGGCCAAGTTGCCGCCGCCGCCGCCGCCGTGGGACTGCGCGGTGGTGCTGGTGCTGGCGGCGGCAGCAGCGACGGCGGCGGCAGCGGCAGCGGCAGCGTCCATGGAGGAAATCGCCCATGAGCGCTGGCTCACAAAAGAGCGGCGGCTCCCGCCGCCGCCGTCACCGTCGCCGCCGCTGACGTCGGTGTACTGCGACGCCGAGGAGCGGCCGGACATGGACACCTTGGCCGCAGGCATGGAGCGGATGGTCAACCTGGTCAAGCGGCCGGCGGCGCTGCATGCCGTACAGATCCGGAAAGCGAAGCATGACCGTTTTTCAGTGGGAAGGGATACAATCAGAAGTCACCCTGGGAGGACAGCGCCTACCGCGCAAACATTAAGAGCACGCGGGCCTTACAACAGCAGAGCCCATGAACGAGTCACACACGTCGCACGAAATTGACAGACGTACTCAAGCCGCCTCAGCTGTCCCTACGCGTCGTTGTCCCTGCACATCGCCCGACCTTTCCAAGTCGTACTCACGTGAGCCACGATTCCCTAGTTCGCCTTGTTGCCGGCTGCGCCGGCGCCGGCGCTGCCGCCATCGATAGTGCCGCCGCCACCGCCGTCGCCTCAATTTGCGCCATCCCGTCATGCAAACATGACTGCACTGACTGCAGGGAAGGTACCGACGGCATCGAGTGCAACGAATGTACGGACTCTTCTAGCTGTGGCGGTGGCGGTGGCGGTGTCACGCGGCGCCATCGGGAAGCCCCTCCATCGCCGCTGCCGTCGCCGCCACCCGCCGCCTCCACCGCCGCCGCAACTGCCGCCTCGTTTGGCAGTTCTGGATTCTGCCGCTCACACACAAGCGCCGCCGCCGTTGGCGGTGCTATTATAGTCGGGGCCGATGGCTGGCCCGCGAAAACCGGCGCCGCCGTTGCCGCCGCCGCCGCCGCCGTCGGCGGCGCCTGTTGGCCAGTGATCCCCTCCGGCGTCTCCGAGATCCGTACCAGACTAGGCAAACTGCTCAAGGCAGGCGTCGACCGGTTCCGGAGCACGCCCACACTGACGGAGGAGGTGAATGCTGCCGCCGCCACCGACGCCGCCGGCACCGACGACGTGTTGAGAACAGCGGACCTTCCTCCGGCACCGGCATCTGTGAATACTGCAACGTCGAATCCCTGGTCCAAGACCGTCTCCACGTTTCCACTGCCGCTAGCAACAGCAGGAGCAGGAGCAGCAGGAGCAGCAGCAGGAGTAGCAGTGGCAGCATCAGGAGCAGCTGACGTGCAGGCGGTGGGCATTTCAGTTAGCGGGGTAGCAATGACCGGCTGTAGCGTGTTGATGCTGGCGGATTCTAGTGCATCAGGCGCCGTGGATGACAGCTGCTGCTGCTGCTGCTGCTGCTGCATCGCTTCCTCTGCTTGCTGCTCCACGTGCTGCTGCTGCTTCACAAGCTGTCGTTGGTGCTCCAGGTAAAGACTGCTCAGCGGCATCGCCTCCTCCTCCTCCTCCTCCTGTGCAGCAAAAGCCTACATAGAAATAGACACAGCAGACAGCGCATCGACTGAATAGCAGACAGTCAAAACAAGGAAGGGGGATCAGCAAGAGGGCACAGACGACACACACGGCACAACAAGAGAGCGCAGCTTATTGAAGCGCAGGAGCAGAAGCGCACATACTCCTGAAAACCCCAACAGCACGGCGGACCGGTATTAAGGCGGACCGGTATTAAGCACAGCGTGGGTACTACACATTGCATGGGTACTACAAAACACAAAAAAGCTCTGCTGCTCTGTCGACGCCAGAGAAACACGCTACATCAAAAACAACACACGACGGGAACGCTAATCCCATGTCCTGTAACAATAACAATCCATCCGGCGAAAACCTCATTTGAGCCCTCCCAGCCCTGTGGACTGCCGCACCCACAGACCACTGCCAACTCGGCTGGCCCGCGGCCCTGCTCAGCACCCACACGGCCACCCCAGCCCTCTCCACCCGAGGCTCCACCATCTGCTGGCCCCCCGGTCGTGGAGTTGTGGCTTCCGTGGATGGATGGTAGTGGATGATGGTGCACATGTACCCCAGAACAGGAAGTCCAGATTCCCCTCGCTCCCGCCCTGAGCTCCCGTCTCACAGTTGCACTGTCCCGTAAGCCGCTGCCAAGTACCAGAGCATCCACACTGAGTATGTAGCCCACCGTGTGCTCGTCCATGTACGGGTTGTCCGCATGGTCGTGGTAATGGGGTTGGTCGGTGTGGCGGCTGACGTCGTGGTGGGTCGCCGTGGCCGCCGCCGCCGCCGCGGCGGCGGCGGCGGCTGCCGCAGAGCTGCTGCCCCCCATGGGCGCCAGTTTGACGTCAAAGCTGATGGGTGGAATGGAAGGCAAAGGAAAAAGGAGGGCTGGATTCGGAGTTTGTGTTGAGGGGTGGGGTGGGGGGTGGGGGGGTGGGTAAAGATGAATTACGAACGAGTGAGGCTGCTGTCAAGGAAAGAGTGTACAAGAAGGGTTGGGGGGGTGGGGACCAGGGTGGTTGCAGGGGTGCCGGTCGACGCCTCAACGCCTCAAAAAAACCGTTGCAGTCTCCTCATCGCTATACCATCCACGTCATCATCTTACCTCTGTTCCATGTCTCTGTGGTGGGCCATGCGCACACCTATGAGTATGACCTCCTCCTCGCGCCACAGCTTGAGAGCCGCCTGCTTGAACGTAAGGCCCCAGTACGGCTGCAAGGCATGAGATTTCCAAACATGAGGGCGAAAGCTAGGGGTAATGTCTTGAAATGCGTCATCGAGATGCAGTCGGGAAGGCACGAGCAACTCGAACACAATGGAAGGCAATGGAAGCTTCCACGGGGTCCGTAGGAAACCCCCTCAGTCTTTACACCCCTAAAACCCTTGTGATTTAGGGTTTAAAACCCTAAAACCCTAAAACCGGAAGGGTTAATGATCAGGGGCGCTGCGCGGAAACGGTGTGGCCCATCCAATTCAAAAACCATCTTTCCCCCCTTCCCCTTCGACCCCTACCCGTAGAGGGTAGTCGTAATGCCGTACCGGACACGTACACGTACTGTCCTTGCCGCCACACCGTCCCCACTTCCCACGCCTTACCCTAGGAAATGTGACATCGTATATTTCAACACTGGCCCCGCCGAGGTACTCGGACAGCCAGCCGCAATGGGTCAGCTGGATGGGGACGAGTGAGCAGGGTGAGTGAGCGGGGGTGAGTGAGCGGGGGTGAGTGAGCGGGGTGATGGAGGTGGGAACAGGGTTGGGGGGAGTGCATGAGTAACGCCGGAGGGGTCGCGCAAAGGCGCGAGTAGGACAGTGACGAGGATTCAGTGAGTGGGCGAGAGTGGGCGCGCTCCTATATTCTGGGTCAGATACAGAACCAAATCCATACCCACACCCTCCCAACGCCCCAGCACGCAAAGCCGCAATCCTTCCCTCGTCCTTTGCCTTCGCTGCCTCCCGCTTCACTCCCAACACTAGCACAGCCGCCCCTCTCCCTCTTTCCTCCCCTCCATGCCCCTCCCATGCCCTCGCACCATGGACACGTCCTCCCTGCCCCTCATCGTGCTCCTGGTCAGGGTGGAGCTGATACACAGGTTGGCTATTAGGGCTATGAGGCCGGGCGTGTGTAGGGCGGCACCCAGCAGGGCGGCACGTAGACTGCCCACACACCTACACACCGTACACATTGCACGACAGACAGGAGGACAGGAGTGGGCGCGATACACACGACGGCACCCCGGGGGGGAGTCCTGGCATCCGGGGGGAAAAGGGACCCCAACGTCCGTCTGCGCTCTTTCACCCACGTGGACATGTGGCCAACAGCTTCGCCTTTCTGCCCGAGCAGGCCTTACCACAGCTGCTGTTGCATATCACAGTCCATAAAATGTGGGGTTTAGGTGCTGAAACACACACACACACACACATACACACGCGCGCGCACATACACTACCCTTGCTTCTCGCGGCTCAGTTCACTTCCCACGTTCGTTTCAACGTCTAGAGATCTGTGTGTGTGTGTGTGTTGGACCCCCCACCCACAGCAACCCCCGTCAAGCCCCACCAAGCCCCCACAACCCACACAGGGAAGGGGCTGATGTCTAGCGGTAGCAGCCCCAGCTCCGGGGGATGTCTGACTCCGGAGCGCAGCAGGGAAATGGCGTGGTCCAGGGTTTCATTCAACAGGAACTGGGCGATGATATGCGGGTGACTGGAGGAGGAGGCGGCGGAGGAGGCGGCGGAGGAGGAGGACGGGGCCTGCTGCGCTGGCGGGTAAGGGGAGCACAGGCAGGCACAGGGACCAGAGAGGGAGATGGAGGGTAGCCCTTGACAGGTGTGACGGGATGCCTGGGCAAAAACGTAGCACGTGTGTGTGTTTGTGTGTGTGTGTGTGTGTGTGAGAGGGGGTGAGGGATCGGGGGAAAATGGGGTTTGCTGTCTGACAGGGGACTTCGTGCACCTGTATCAGGACATGGGGCTCGTCTTCTGCACGTGACGAGACACTGTGTTTTGTGACAGAGTTCTATCCGGGGTTGGCAATGTGGCTAAGGCCACATGAGGGTTTCCCTTCCTTAACTGCATCCTTCGCTTGTCCCCCTCATTTCCCCTCAATTTGTCCTCCTGTGCCACTCTCGCCTCTCAGTTCCTACTCTCGCCGTTTAACCCTCACCGCCGCGACATCAAAGATCCTTAAAACACACAGCACTCCCCTTCCCTCCTGTAAGCCCCCTCAGCCCATCCTTTCCGTCCTTCTTATCGTGCCTTTAGTAGTAGAGTTTTAATAGTAGACATACAAACAAACACGTATGCATGAACACACGCGTGCAGAAAAACACACGCATGCAAACACACACACACACACGCACCAGGATGTGTCGCCCCTTCCAGCTGGTGGCGCTCCAGTTTACAACTCGAGGGGGCATCAGATCCCCGGGACTGCCGAACTGTCGCAGGAACTGAGCCACCGCCTGCACCGCCAGCAACGTACGGCTGTCCTCGACCCGTGGGTCGGCCGCGTATTTGTTCGCCAGCACAAACACAGCCAGCGCACGGCCCGTGTCGGCACGGGCAAGATCCTGATTAGGAGGTGATGGGAAGGGGAGGGAGGCGTAGAGGAGGTGATGGGAAGGGGAGGGAAGGGTAGAGGAGGTGATGGGAAGAGGAGGGAAGGGTAAGACGAGCCACTGGCGATGAAGCAGATACCAGAGAAGAGGAGGGAAGGTTAGAGGGGGGGGAGAGGAAGGGGGAAGGTAAGAGGAGGGGAGGGAGAAGACATAGAACATGCAGGAAGCAGCGGATCAACCTCATCTGACTTCCAGGGCGGTTGGCGTCCTGGCGACGGAAGGGAGGAAAAGACGAACCACCCGCGAGTGAAGCTGCTGACAAGGAAAGAGAGGGAGGGAGGGGAAGGGAAGGAGGGAAAGACACAGGGGAGAGAGGAGGGGTTAAAAGGGCGGAGCACCTTGGCCACCTCGGCAAGAGAGCATGAAGACCCGGGACAGTGAGCGCGGTAGGCGGCGAAGTGGGGGTAAAGACGAGATGGCACGCGGGACGAGCTGGGACGAGCACGTACCTCAGCCTGGAAGGGTGAGCCGTTTAGGTACTTGATTCGCTGCTCCCACCTAGGGTTGTTCATGGTGATGACCAGCTGGGGCTCAGGGTCTCTAGGGCACAACACCACCACGTCCAAGTCCTGGAGGGGAAGGCGCGGAGGGAGGGAGACGTGGCCATGACGCGTCATGGGTCATGGGTTATGGATATTATTACCAAGCAGGCAACCCTTCAGGGAGCAGAGGGTTTGCATGCCGACCCACGGGTCAGTCTCCTTACCTATTCTAGCCCCAAGGGCGCCCTCTTCCCGAAACGAGGCTCTTTTTCCCGCCGCGACATAGCACACACTGTCAAGCAATGCGCCACCAATGTGACCCACGGGTCACTGGCCCCACCCTAAGACCCATTACCTGATACCCCCGGCCCTGGTGGTAGAACTCTGTGATGAAGGTCTGGGCAGAGAGCCACGTCACGTGGCCGGTAAGTACGACATGTTGGCCAAAGCGGTGGGAACGGTGGCAGCGGAGGACAAAGCGGCTAAAAGTCTGGGGGGGGGCCGCCAAGAGGGGTTTGGGGTTTTTCGGTGGGTTTCGGAGCCGCGGGGTTACCACAAGATATTTCGGGATGGTGAGGGTATGCGGGGCTGAAGGGAAATCGTGAAGGAGAAAAGACGGATCAAAACCTAACAGGATAATGTGCAGAACGGAGTAAGGAGAAGGAGTACGGATTAAGGAGTAGGAGACGGTTTCCTTGTGTACGACATGATGATATCATCATCATCACGTCATTGCCGTACCTTCATCATATCCGTCAGATGCGATACCTTCCTGGGTAGTAAAATAATGACTACAAGGATGATGAACGGGAACAATCTGCGGCAGGGTAGCAGAGGGAAAAGCGGGTTGTGGGCCCACGGCCTAAAGCACGCCTTTGACCGCATACCTGACATCCCTACCCGATGGTTCTCTCGGTTTGAAAAACCCCTTCCTCATTACTCCCGCCCCGCACACCCTCTACCTAACCCCCGCTTCCCACCTTCAAACCTTCCCATCCCTTTTCCACAATGCCCGAGCTCGAGCCGCATTGCCGACACGACGCATGGTTCATCCCTTTTTAACCCCAAAATTGCCAGGTATATGCTTATTTTTTCCCAATTTTGCAGCGAAGTTGTGCTTCTCGCGCATATTACATACAAAAAGTCTTCGGTCCTCAGCGCAGAAATTCTTCGCGCCCGGAAATAACATCAAGATATAGACGTTTCCTTTTTTATTTCTTGTTTATTCGTCCGTGACGTGGGGCGTCAGTCGTGACAACATCCCCCCCCCCGACGTGCTCCTTCCAGTGCTGCTCATCCAGAGCACAGAGCACATCCACCCTCCTCACACAGCATCATGACAGCATACCACCGGACTGAACTCACAACTGCCCGGCGACTGTCCCCGGCGCGTAGTCCCCGTAGCCGATGGTGGAGAAGGTGACACACGCCCAGTAAATGGCGTTGTGCAGCTGGAGATCCCCCTGGACCTGCATGCCATGCGGGGGAAGAGGAGGAGAGAGGGAAGGAAGGTGGGGAAAGACGAACCACGAACGAGTGAACTGCTGCCAAGGAAGCTGCTGCCAAGGAAAGAGCAGAGCTGACTAGTAAGCGGTTTTGAAGGAGGCGACATCGGGATTATGTAATGATGACGGGGAAGGTGGGGAAGGGGAGACAGGGGAGGCTCAACCCCTCAACCCGGTTTCATGTTGATATAGGGTTAATATACTCATGTTGATGTAGGGTTAATATACTCATGTTGATGTAGGGTTAATATACTCATGTTGATGTAGAGTTAATATACTCATGTTGATATAGGGTTAATATACTCATGTTGATATAGGGTTAATATACTCATGTTGATATAGGGTTAAATATACCGCCCGGACACCAATCCACTCCTCAACCCCAACAAAAAAAAACCTTCCGACGACATTTTCACCCCAAAACCCTAAAACCCAAATTTGCGGTACCCCTCTTCTGACACACACACCCAGCCCTATCTTGTTCTGCCTCGTCCCCCCGCCCCGTCCGTCCGGTTTGTGAGAACAGGAGGCTTGTCCAATTCGATTACATCTGGTTCCATTGTCTCTTCCTTCCTTCAGACCCCCCCGCGGTGCCAGCTTCGCCAGCAGTCCGCAGCGCGCGCACCACTTCTAACTCGTAGAAGACGCAGCCGGAAATGAAGATCACAGCCACCAACGTCATGGCCACATCTGCACTCAGCCGGACCAACTCTAGCTGCATCGGCTGTGAAGTGTGTCGAGTATATTGCAGCACAAGAGACGTGATGGACTTGCACAACCGGACCACCTGAAAGCACGGGAGCATCGGAGAGTCGATAGGGAGGTGGGGGCGATATGGGGACAGCAGGGCAGGAGGCACCCGGTTTGTACGCTGTTGAGGACCCTGACCTGGAGAATTCTTGAGACTGACTTTGTGATTTAAGTCCTTGGATCTTGGTTTCGGAACGAATTTTAGGGATCCAGGATCCGGGAAATGGGTTTTTTGGGGCGAGCCTTGGAGCTAGGTTTCTGGATCTGGACATCCGCGGAAAATGCGATCTGGGTCCTGGATGCTTGCTCTGATACCTAACGCCCGTCACAACTAACCAACCAACTAACTGACCTGGATGATTCGCAATAGCCGAACGAATCCTAGATCGTTAGAAACGTCGATGTCGACGTAGTAGGCAATGCCGTAGACAATGGTCGCAACGTCGATCAGCGCCCAGCTCCAAAACATGTACGACAGCCAGTCATCGGCAGCCAGCAATTTAAGCACGTACTCCACCGTGAAGGTGCAGGAGCAAGCAAGGTACGTCTTGCGCGCCAGGTCATCAATGGGTACGTACGTGTCGTACACGTATACGGATACCGAGATGAGCGACATCACTGTGTTGATGGCCTGAGAGTATGAGGGGTATGGGGTTTTAGGGAGCGATTCTTACAGCGCAGCCAGAACATTGGTTTTAGGGAAACATACATGAGAGATGAAACGTGCAGGCAAAGACGGATAGGGAAAGCATAAGATGAAGGAAAGAGGACACGCGTGGGTTTGAACTGTTTTGCATTATCATATGAACGAGAGGAGTGCGCCTATGCAAGCAAAGATGGCGAGGGCTTCTGCGATGGGTTTTGATTTGGAACCGGCGGCTAGGGTTAAGGACGAACATAGGACTTTCAGTGTCCGGACGCGGTATGTTTTTTAAATTGGAGCTTGGATGTTTCGTTTTGATCATTATGCCATGTCAGTTGACCTTCGCTGGCTTGCTGGCAAAATCAGGTGTGGCTTGTTGAAGCGCGATGATTGTCAGACACGTGCGCAGCTGTCCCCACATATTGCCTGGAGAGCCGTACCTCAAGGGCTATCCGCAGGTTGGATTTATTAAAGTTGTATTGGTACCGTTGCTGGGGATGGGTGTCACGTGGAGACCGGTGTGTCAGCTTGGTTGGCGCTGACGGTTAACATTGCGAAGGGAACTGTGCTCTCCAGGACACGATAACTCCCAGGAGTTGTCAGAGAGCCACAAGCATCATGAAGACTACACATGCGCGCTTCATATCGGTCAAACCATGTATACCTGCCAGGATATCCGCAACACGTCGGCTTGCTCAAAGCCGCAAAGGGGTATACCTTTGCTCAACATAATGGTCAGAAATTTATCGTCGTCCTGAGAAGGTCTACCTAGTCAAGCGCCCTGTATGCAAGTAAGCCCAGGGTTCTTGCAGAGCAGGAAAGTGGTATAGTCCCTTCAGCGCACGCATCAGTCTTAGGATACATCAAGACATGTTCCCATATTAGCCAAGAATATCTTTGACGACGATGGAATTAGGCCCCAACTTTGGCGCAAGACGGTTGTACGATATAACGCCCACAGCATCAACTTGGCTGAGAATGCCGATCACTTCATGATAATTTTATATACATGTTAAAGCCGGTAGGCAAGCTGCCAGTTGCGTGTATCTTATTCTTGAACGGCAACCTCTTTTTATTTGGCCTTTTTATTTGCCTACTTACTACAAGTCTGCTCTGTTCTCTTAATTAGAACAAAATGCTCCAAAGGATTGGATTACAACTTCTACATCATGGTCGGATGCTTCCTACCGTGCTGAGCCAAAGCTCAGCTGTTCTTCGCAGCTTTTCCGCCGCTCCACAGCCAGCGGAGGACACTGACACAGGTGCGTGCTTGTGTGTCTGTAACAGGAGATAGGCCGGGGACTGCCGATTGGTTGGAGCTTTTCTGCGCGGCGCAACGTGGCGCAGCACATCGCTATGCTTTCTCGTGTTGAGAAAGCAACATACTGATATCTCTACTCTAGTAACAACTGAAACATTACAACAACCCATGATACTTTTAGTACACGGTCTTGATATCTTCCGAATGAGGAGATTTCTTAACCCTTTTTTTCTTCGTGAGATGAGATGTGGGCTTCCAAAGGCAGAGCACAGCTGCCTGACTGATGTCCAAGCACGACGGGTAAAAAAAAGGGAATGTTGTGGACACAGCCCGGCACTCCTTCCTCATCCTAGGGACGTACCTGTACCCCTCACACTAAGCTAGCGGGGCCCCCTCCACACAAATGCTTCTCAACCGCTCTCCGCGTTGCGGTATGCATCGCCCGCAACGATCATATTCGCGACGTTGTTCCAACTGACGCGTTTACAATTGCCTCGGCAGTCCAACCTCGGTTCGCACGTCTGGCGAAGGCTGCCTAAGCACCGTTGCTTGGCTGCGACTCGAAAAACGCAGTCGTTCTCCCGTTTCGCCTCTTCAGAGACCGACTGTTCTTTCCTTGCCAAAGCTGGGCCCTTTCAGTCATTTCCCCTTTCCCACATCGACCAGCCGGCCGGGGGCCGCCATGGAGGTCCCCCTTTTGGCGGCTATCTATCCACCCCTTCCAGTATTTTAGACGCCGCGACTCCCCGCTCGCAATTTTGGGATTTGGGAGAACGAAGGGGTCGCTGCCACCCTTCGCTTAACATCGCTGTCCCATGCACCGCTGGTACTGCGGCAGTTATCAGTTGCTGGCGGTTGCTGACGGTTGTACCTGTCCCCCCGGTTGCTAAAAAGAGCAACCTTGGGCCGTCGTTCCGGGGCTCCTTTTCCATCCATCCATCCGTTCAGAACTTTCCCTCAGATTCTTAACTCGCCACTCTGCCCATGCCAGAATGTCCAAGCAATTGATTGATCCGCTTTTTGCCAGAAGGAGTGATTTTCCCATGATTTTCTGTTCCCATGTCTATTCCGGCCCTCATTGTAATCATAATCCTCGCACAGGGGTGCCGATCATAGAGAAGAAGGGAATCTCCCTGCGAGGTGTGCCGCTGTATCTGGACATGCAGGCCACTACGCCTATGGACCCACGGGTCATTGATGCCATGCTGCCGTTCATGACAGAGCAGGCAAGTCCGGGGGCAAAGGACTGAGGGAGGAGTCAGTGATGGTTTGGTTAGAGGAGGAAATAAAACCAGTTGGCGCTGGGATGGGGCCCGACAGCGGTTGGGCCCAACGACCTGCGTTGCCGAACGAATTCCGGCACGGGAAGGGGGGTGGAGGTTAACAAATGCCTTCCCTGCCCTTGTTGCCTTGACTCCTCCTCCGCGCTTTCCTTAGTTAACGCAATCAAGTTGATGCGATTTGACTGAACTGATGTTGATGATGTCGCAATTTGATTCCGGTCGCTCCGCAGTTCGGCAACCCACATTCCCGTACGCACCTGTACGGCTGGGAATCTGAGGAGGCGGTGGAGGACGCCCGTGCCAAGGTAGGGGGGAGAGATAAACCGTGCGTGGTGCATGGATGCACCGATGCGGCCTTCTCAACATCGCCACCTGTTGCCGTTTGCCCCCGTCTGTCTGTCTGTCTGTCTGTCTGTCTGTTCTGACTGTCTTTCCTGACCGTCTGCCAGGTTAGCGGAGTGGTCCTGGCACTGCAATAGTGCGGGCTGCATGCGCGTGGATACCACTTTCCCATCCGGGTCTATGTGCGCATGTCTCACTCTTTCTTTGCAATTCCCTCTGTCGTGCTGTGTCGCCCCGTCTGTCTGTCTGTCTGTCTGTCTGTATGCCTGTCCATTGATCTGTCTGTCTTTCTGTCCATTGGGCCTCTTTTCTGGACCAGTGAGTGGTTCCTGGGGTCGCCTTGTCTATTGCAGCCTGCTCGCCACACCGCTGCCGCCGCCTTTCCCTCCCCCTCCGCTTTCTCCTCCAACGTCTCTATAGCGCACAAGCCTGAGGGCGGTGTTGGTCTGGCTCGTCCTTTTGCTCCTTTTGCCGCTGCCACTGCCCCCACACCTGGCTCTGCGTCCCTACCTTCGTGCTTTTTAACCATCAACCTTGCGTTTTTTGCGTCAGCATCAAACCATCATCACCACCATTATCATGATTGGCTCCACCCTATGGTTCCCACACCACACACATACTTTGTTGTATCCGCACCTGCCCCATCGTGGTCCTCCCACCACCACACACACACACACAGCAGCTTCACTCGTTCGTGGTTCGTCTCTTCCCCCCCCACACACACACACGCCCACCTCCTTTTTATTCGTGTTCAGATCGCCCGGCTTATCGGAGCGGATCCCAAAGAGATCATCTTCACCAGCGGGGCTACGGAGTCCAACAACACCGCCATCAAGGGGGTCGCCACATACCACAAGGACAAGAAAAAACACGTCATCACGACGCAGGTGGGGAAAGGGCCGGGGAGAAAGGGAAAGGGGCAGAGTACTTTTTCCCTGGAAAAAGAAAAACAGGGGCAGGGGACGGATATCATTTTTGAGGATGTGGGCAGCTAGACAATAATACAGGGAAAGGAAATGGTAGCTGGATGGGGTGTGTGATGGTGCGGGGCGGGGTGGGGTGGTGGAGGTGGAGGTGGGGGAATCAAGGGGGGTGGTCGGCGTTGAGGAGGACTCGTTGTTTCCTTCCTCCTCGTGTATCCCTCTCCTTCCCAACACGTTTCTGATAGCTCGACACGTCGAGTGCTGTCTACAAGGGCTCATACCGGTGGTTCGCAAACACGGCATTTCCAAAGGGCCTCGCTCTTGGCCCCCCTCAGGGCTCAATGAATGTATGTATGTATGTATGTATGTATGTATGTATGTATGTATGTATGTATGTATGTATGTATGGGCCCACTCTTTGTTACGCGTTTGGAGAGTTACGGGTGGAGGCGTAACATACACACACAAAAAAAAACAAATACACACACAGACACGCGTGTCTTTCTTCCATACATGTCCTCGTCTTTCAACATCTGCATTTTCCCTTACGGCTACCGCCCCCGGGTGCCCGCATGTGCCATGCTCGGCCCACCTGCCGGGTAGCGGGTGCTTTAGTAAAGCCATCAGCCGACCCTCATTGCTTCTTGCTGCACCTGATCTCCATCTTCCTCTTCCCTACCTTCCCCTACCTTCCCTGTCCCGATGCAGACAGAGCACAAGTGTGTTTTGGACAGCTGCCGGTGGCTGCAGCAGCGGGGTTGGGATGTGACGTACCTACCGGTAGGATGTGGAGAGGGGGAAAGGGGTATTTGCGGTTGGGGGAACGGATGGTAAGAGGGTTAGAAGGGGGTGGTAGGGGTAGGCGGCGCTGCGTGGGGGGGAAGGGGGAAACCCTGTCCATGTCCGTACACGATGCATGGCATCCCGCATCCCCCCCCAAAAAAGCATCCGCTGTGCTGTCCCCCATTCGCGTTGACGAGCGCCCTGTATATACCTTTCCCTCCCCTTCCTTTTTACAACTTTGCATATCTGGATTTCGTAATATAATAAGGAATATTTATTTAATTGTTTTTGTTGTAAATTACAAACGAGTAACAGATTACAAAGTAAATTATACTATTTTTGTAATAACAAACAAATTCAAAATTTCGATGTTTAGACGATAACGGAAAATAATGAATATTATTAATGAATTATTGATACCGCATCACTCCTACCTGTATGTGTGTGTGTTCGCGTTTATAAAAAAATAGGTTCGCCCCGACGGCCTCCTGGATTTGAATACGTTGGAGAGCGCCATAAGGCCCGATACGGCCCTGGTCAGCGTGATGGCGGTCAACAATGAGATCGGTGTCGTACAGCCACTGAAGGAGATTGGCGAGATCTGCAGATCCAAGGGTGTGTATTTCCACACAGATGGTGCGCAGGTACGGCACTTTGTACGGCAGTACGGCTGTTTTTCCTGTTTTTTGTGCGGTATGAAGCCCGTCTCCACAGATGGGAGGGGGCAAGTGCCTAAGTGCCTAGTGTTTGTCCTCTCCCAAACCCACCGCACCTCTCCTACCCGTCCTACAGGCAGTCGGTAAGATCCCCCTGGACGTCAACGCCGCCAAAGTTGACCTCCTATCCATCAGCGGTCACAAGATCTACGGTCCCAAGGGCGTGGGGGCGCTGTACGTCAGAAGGTGAGGAACAGGAGCAGGAGGAGGCGCAGGAGAACACACCTGGAAGGATGAGAGAATGAAAGAATGAAATATAACCCCCCAACATCTCCAACATCGGCGACGGGGGGGGGATGTGGTGCACGACAGGGCACCGGATAGAGGGACCTGGGGCTTAGCGTGGTTTTTATGAGCCTTGCAGGGAGCGGGGGTTGGGCGGGTCGATGGTGGATCAACCAGCCTGCCCCGCTCCTGGTACCTCTATCCCTCTTTGTTGTGGTACCTGCCTGGTGGTACCTGCCGTACAGCCGCCTCCGAAACCCTTGCCTGCAGGCTGCCAGCTGCTCGTAAACGGTTGAGAGAAAAAAGAGCCCTAGGGCTCTTCCCCAACCGCTACAACTCACCACGGTCTTTTTCCAAAGACCTGACAGCTTAAAGACACTGTATTGAGATTCAATGGAGACCAGTGTGTGTTGGCAGTCGTCACCCGGGTGACCCCCTGGTCGGTCGAGTCGCGTTGCTTCGTGGGGGCGGACGTGTCCGTCTGGTTTTTTGTTTCAGCGGAACTAAACCCAAACCTTTCGACCCTCCCCCCTACCGCCCATGCCCCCGATATCACCCATTCCCCTGACCTCATCCCTTCGCACACAGACACACACAGACACACACAGACACACACAGACACACACAGACACACACAGACACACACAGACACACACAGACACACACAGACACACACAGACACACACAGACACACACAGACACACAGACACACACACACAGACACACACACAGACACACACAGACACACACACACAGACACACACACAGACACACACAGACACACACACACAGACACACACACACACAGACACACACACACACAGACACACACACACACAGACACACACACACACAGACACACACACACAGACACACACACAGACACACACACACAGACACACACACACAGACACACACACACACAGACACACACACACAGACACACACAGACACACACAGACACACACAGACACACACAGACACACACTCTCTGTCGCCCCCACTCTATCTTCCCGAGCGGAAAACCTAAAACCCTAAATCAAAGCTTAAATATATCTTTCCCCCCTTCATATTACCGCAATAATTCCCCCACCAGGCGCCCCCGCGTGCGCCTCGAGCCCCTCATGAGCGGCGGCGGTCAGGAGCGGGGCTTCCGCTCCGGAACCGTACCCACGCCCCTGGTGGTGGGACTGGGGGCGGCATGCGAGGTGGCCCAGCGGGAGATGGAGAAGGATCTCGCCCACGTGAAGCGGTTGGAGGAGCGGTTGCGCACGGGGATTGTTAGCCAGCTTCAGGGCGTCGTGCTGAACGGCCCGTCCGACCCGGCTCAACGCTACCCGGGAAACCTGAACTTGTCGTTCGCGTACGTGGAGGGCGAGTCGCTCATCATGGGACTCAAGGTGGGCTGTGAGGCTTTTTTAAGGAGAGCTGTGCTTTTGACCGACCGACCCGCGGGTCACGCATGGAGTGAATGCGGTTGGTCAGGGAATTCTGTTGTTCACCCCACCATCATTGATCACCCCATCCACCTCGCCGTCACAGTGCCACGATGTCACTTTGCCATGGTGCAGGAGATTGCGGTCAGCAGCGGCTCCGCGTGCACGTCGGCCTCCCTGGAGCCGTCGTACGTGCTGCGGGCGCTAGGAGTGGAGGAGGAGCTGGCACACACCAGCATCAGATACGGCATGGGGCGATTCACCACGGAAGCGGTGTGTGTGTGTGTGTGTGTGTTGTTTGGGTAACGTTGAGGGGGCGCTGAGTGAGATCCTGTTGGATCAATTGCTGGGATGCAAGCGCCCGCCCCCCACCCCACGCCCATCTTGTGGTGTCACTTGAAGGCACGAGTAGTGTGTGCCTTACGGAGGGAGCCGAAATTGATTATTATTAAAACCATCCACCACCATCTCTTCACGCGGGCAGCAGTTCCTTGATGGTTGGGGCCACATCCACCTTCCTATAACCGCCACCGTACGGCAAACCCAAGAGTCAGCCCAGACCCAAACACGTCATGCTCTTCCTACCCCGATATCTACCTACCTGTCTGTCTGTCTGTCTGTCCTACCGCCGTGCTCTCCCTCTCATCCCGCTCCCTACTTTCTTTGCACGCTTCCCCCCCGCGCTTCCCCCCTGCGCACACCGTGTGTTGGTGTATGCTTTGGTGGTACGTGTCGTGCACAGGAGGTGGATCGCGCGATCTCCATGACGGTGGACCATGTAAACAAGCTGCGGGAGATGAGTCCGTTGTGGGAGATGGTGCAGGAGGGCGTTGACCTGAAGAGCATCCAGTGGGCTCAACATTGAGGGAGGGGGGGGGCTTAGGAAGGTTGGGGGGGGGGAAAGCGAAGGGAAGGGGTTTCAAACCCCCTAGCGTCTGTAGGAGGGATGGGACGGGGGTTACGATTGTGCAAGGCCGAGGGAGTGAGTGACGAAAAGAGACGCGGGCATGTTCACAAAATAGCAGCAGTATAAAATCGCAGTAGCAGTAGCAGTAGCATGAAGAGCGCTGGCAGCAGCAAGGGGACTCGGCCGCAGACGGCGGTGATTGGAGAAAGGGCAGGTAACGGGAAAACGCTGCGCCCTTATCCCATTCCTACAGCACCAGCTGTTCTGTAATGTTTGCGTTGCAACAGCAGGGAAGGGAACGGTTAGGTTGGTTGGTAGGCCTCCTCCTGCCAACGCCGTCGCCGTATCATATATATACCAATGAACGGACTGTTGTGCGAGTGTGAAATGTACATGTATACGAGGCGAGGCGGCGGCATATGGCAAAAAATATGAAGCACATTGGACGTCCTTTTGCCTGGAGACGCGGCAGTTTTCTGGCTGGATGGAGAGCTTGGCTTTGGGGCGTTGTTTCGCTTTGGTGCAATTGAGGCAAAAGAGGCTGAAAGCTCTGTCTGACGGCGGGTAAGGGGCTCGGGGCGAGTAAGAGGCTGGATGGAGATCACGCGGGTGTCTAGGCGGCAAACATACATGTACGGAAAAGAGATACTTTGTGCCAAACAAACGCTCTGTCGACCGGGCCATTGGCCCGCAGGCTTATTAAACGGTGTTTGGGTGTTATGCGGTTTGCTTGCTGCTGACCGAAGCGACAGGTCGGCCGTGGGAGGGGGGCCGAAAGGGGGAAAGGATTTTTACAATGCCTCTTTTCAGAGCAGAGCAGGACAGGCGGATACCCAAAAGCTCTTTCCTCGTTTGTAGGCTCGAATCTAATTCTTTTTCTTTCTACTCCTACGGGCCACGATGCGCTCTGCAAATTAAGTGCCGTTGTCGATGGACGCGCGTTGATGGACAATGTCTGTGGGTGCTAGTGGTTGGTAATGTGTCCGTTGTTTTTGAATGAATGCATAAGAGGCTTTCGTCGGCCATGGTGGCTGTTGCATGCCTGTTGGGTAGGCAGGACACATACACGGAATGTTTGGGCATATGGCTTGAAGTTTTCCCAACACAAAAAAAGACAAACGAGGGTTTTGTGACGTGGTGCGGGGCAATTTGCGCCTTGACAGGTAACGTCTATGTGGCATGGTACGGCAAGCTACGTTGCTGGAAACCATGCCGGGAGCCGCGCAGCAACCCCATGTACGAGGTCTCTCAAACCCAACCGACATAAAGCCTTTAGGTCGTATCCATAGACGACGCGTGTGTCGGCAGGTACTACATCCGCGTTTCGACAAAACATATGTCCCATTCGGTGCCCGCAGTGGGATTCCACAAAGCGCTGCGGAATGTGTTTGAAAAGGCTGGAAACCCTAAAACCCTAATATGTTGTACTTTCCAGCCGCGATAAGCATCCCCATGTACGCGACCACCACCGCATGTGGCCTTACCTTTGCGGTTGATGTAAAAACCGGGTGTTAATGTTGGGAACGCTAAGCTGCGGATCTAGGGCGTGCGGTTTGAAGGATTGCCTTGAGCCCTGGCCCTTATCAGTGGATTCATGGACATTAGGTGAGGCTGGGAAGCTGCTGGCCTGCAGCAGCATACAGGTAATCTGAGTTGAGGCGTTGAGGCGCGGCAGCTTTTCGTGTGGGCGTGGCTACTATTCGGATGCGCCATCCCGCCTGAATGCGTCATGTCTCTGGCTAGGCTGCGGTTTACGGTGGGACGGGGGTTCCTCATTCTGGATAGCCGTTTAACCTGACCTGCACATGCTTCTCACTTCCCTTGGCCGTGCTGTCCGCGCATCGAGCTGAAGGTTGGCTACATCCGTGCGGTAACCCCGGGGACGGTGTAATAGATCGAGCACTGCATGGCTTCACGATTACCTCGCGCCAGCTAAGGAATGAATTAGGTTACAGAGGAACCTCATAGTTCATCGGTACTGTCCGCACTGCATTGGCCACTAAAGCAAAATACTTCTGATCCTAGCTAACAACCGCATATCGCACTCAATATATTTAGTTGCCCCCCGAGTTGTGGTGAAAGCTATGCAGTACGCTATCATCTTAGGGTAACAGATCCCGACGTGCTCGTATCAGACGTGCCCGTCCCAGGTATGGTACGCGGCAGGCGCATCGCGTGAGGCATTCCATTCACAACATCGCAGCACAGCTCCGCGTGATGTCGCACGGGTTCATGCCAACAGGTTGGGTGGTGGAACTTTTTTACTGGTACCGTGGTCATGGCCATGCGTGTTTCGAGGTTTTGCCATGCTACAAGTCAGGAAGAAGGCAATATGCTGCACCGGTTCAGGGCAAAACCTCCCTCCTCTTTTCAGTCCGTATACAGACCTGGCCAGCGAGAACAACAAAACCACCGAGCTGCCGTACCACGGGCAAGCGGTCGCACCGCTTGCACTATCGCAATTCAAACACGCTAGGGCCTTTTTCATGTCTTGTCCAACTACCGTACCCAACTAATCCTCCTCCCTACACAAAGCCAGGCAGCAGGTAACAGAAGCAATAGCAATAGCAACAACGACAAACAGAACAAGAAAACAGCCAACGGTGAGCTATGCTATGCAGCCCCTCTGAACCCAAGGATCCCTTTGCCCGGATCCGGGATCCGGGGATCCGGGGGTCCCTTTGCCCCGAACTCCGTGCTACCATGACCGCCCTCATCCTCACAGCAACCCCCACAACTTGCACACCGTGCGCACGCGACAGAAGGAAGACCGGCCTCCTTGCAATGCAGAAACAAGAACAAAGATGGTGCAGGTGCACTCACAGCAGGCGACACACGCTGTCAAGTACGAGAAGAGTGCCACAGTTTGCTCGTCTGTAAGGTCAAAACCTGTAGAAAAGAGCTGAAAGCCTGCCGAGGTCGGGATGGCCCCGGCCAAACCGACAGCTTCGCGCAACTACATGATGGGCAACGGCGAGACATACAGAAGGACCCGTGCAATCAGCGGAAGCAACCCCACTCCCCAACGACACGAATCCACTGAATTGTTGCACTTCTGTCCACGAGTACACATACCGCAGAAGCCGTGGCGCCACAGTGCCACACAATAACCAGCCATTCAAATAAGCGTCATCGTCACAACACCCACAACGACACCTTGATTGGAAGGAATGCACCCGAGTACGCTAATACAATGACCCTCATGGCCATTGTGCCTGCTGCATTCCCTCCTATCCGCTGTCAAACCTAAAAGCCCTCCCTCCCATTACCTCTGGAAAAAACCGGTCGTCCTACCCTCCCCTAGATCCTCCCCTTCCCCGAAAACCGAGTGCCCCTCGAAACCCGCGTCTCCCACTCGACACCGCAGCGTCCCCTCAGGCGACTCACGTACGGAAAGTGTACGAATTCGAGGCCGTTACATACCGGACCCATCGGTACGGGTTGTAATTCTTATCCGCCTTTTTGAGAATCTGCAGGTACTTTAGCATGATGCGGGAAGCGCTGTACATGGGAATGGTGAAACGCAGGTTCACGGGCCCTACCTCACTCCTCAGCGATGGCACATACGGCTTCTCCAATGTGAGCCTCGCCCGCAACGTAAATTCACTGCCGCCAGGGCAGCGCTTGAAGCGCCAGCGCAGCAGATGAGTCTTCTCGTTGAAGTCCCAGTTCTGTGCAGCTGCTGCTGCTGCTGCCGCCGCCGCAGCGCCGCCCTTGCCCCCACCGCCCCCGCCAGCTCCGTCCAAATCGCAGTGCACTCGCTGCACCCACCGAGGCGTCGGTACCTCCACTTCAAGGCCGCTGGAGGCCTTCTCAGCCGGGATCTCGCACCACAGCCGCAGCGTCAAAAGGGCCTTATATTCGGAGTTAGGGTCGGCGTCGACGGTGGCGTGCAGGCGGAAGGGCGGCTTAAAGCCGTGCGTCGTGCGGTAGTTCATCAACGCGAACTCGCCGTCCGGAGGTACGAGCGAGATCGTGCGATCCACATCGAAGTTCTCGAGGTTCGCCACCTCATGGAAGTTGCAGTCGTCCAGTACGACCATGTGGCCGCGCTCCGCCGCGCGATCAAGGCCATAAGGCGTGTCGCGCTTGCCGATGAGGAGGTCGTCGTTGAGCTTGATCTTTATCGGCGGGTTGCCGGCCAGGTAGCTCTTGATTTGCACAGCGCCGTCGACCTGGGCAGAGGCTATGAAGCCGCTGGCATTGAAGGTGCTGTGGACCGCGGGGCAGCGGTGGTGGCGGTTGTTGAAAGGCGGGCGGCCGGGAGAGGCGGCGGGTAACAAGGAGCAAAGGGATAGGAAGGAGGGAAGGAGGCGTAAACTTAGGTCATGGGAGATTTCAGGATCGCGGAAAAGGTCTCGACCGGTTGCGCACACAGAAGATCTCCATAACATATTATATTCATAATACAATCGTAGACGACCTGGTGGCCGTGAAGGATGCAAAGTTGGAGAATGTCTTCAGAGACCGTGATATCCAAGCACGTGGTGATAAGAGCAACGCGCGATGGCAAGAGCAAGCACGACATCACTATCAATATGAACAATCGTCATCCTGCAAGGGGAAACCCCATCCAACCAGTGATGCGGTAAGTGGGGCTCAAGTCGCGAATACTGGATGGGAGGCGGAGACTGGGGGCCGACTATGCTTGGACAGGTACGCCAGGCCGCATCCGCACATGAATGGTGCGCCCAAATCACCCACAGGCTAGCCAGGAACAGTTCCCCCCAGTTCCCCCTCTAAAGTGGCGCGTGGCGGTGTGCCACATCGTAAATAGGAGACCCCATCGTGGTGGAACTGTATGCGTAGAAATGGCTCTTGCGTTGCTGATTTCGGTACGGCCGCAGGACCCCAAAGGCATGCCGCTTCAGCAAGCAAATCTCACGCGGCCGCCGTACTGCGTTTGTACCAGGCTGTCATCCCCGGCCAGTTCGTGCCCTACTGCTCGGACACATGCGTCTTGGCTGGGTTGAGCTGGGCTTGGCCCAAGCCCCAGTTCGGCCCAAGGCCTTAACGTTCAATTAGTAGAGCTAACCTCATGTGGCGGGGGATTATGTCTGCTGTAATCAAGAAACTCAAAATACTATTCAGCAGTGCGACGCTCGGCCCGCAGGTCATAAGAGAGGAAAATTGTGATTTGGTCGGGAGAGAATGGCATTGCAGGCTGTAAGATGGAGGTGAAGGACCCCATTTTGATGAGAAACGTTTGCCACGGTAAAGCCGTCTGTTGAACCACGGGTCTGACCACGATGGACGCTAGGGATGGCTGGGAACCCATCAGCATCCCTTGGGATTGCAAGCAGACAGGAATGAAATACAACAACAGCACAGATCTAGATAGCTTGCTGGTGGCACTGCACGCGGACACACCAGGTGATGCGCTCCACGACATCCACAAAGATCTCGTCCCGCCGCTTGCCATCTGTCCTGGAGGTCTCCAAAACGCTCTTGAAGACGCCCGTGGGGCCCTTGCTGAGGCTGAAAAGAGGCTTTGCCTGGTAAAACGCCGGCGGAACTACTATCGGTTCGTTCACGACAAACTGCTTGAGCGCCTCGGTGGCGGTGCTCTGAGGGAAGCCGTAATCCACGACCTCATCTAGGAGCTCATAAATCAACACCACGTTCTTCCGGATGGCGTCTTCGCTGAGGAAACCACAATAGTCCTTGACGATCGTGCAAATTCGCCTCAGAAACTCAAGCACAAAAGATGGTGACAGATTTGTCCGTGTTGTAGCCACCAGCTGCACTCCCCCCTCTTTAATGTGCAAGTAGGTAACTCCGTCCACGTTGAACACTGGAGGTGCTTCTCCATCGCCTTCTTTCCAGAACTTCGCATTTCGAAAGAACGTCTCGGACGAGGTACGCGGCACATCACCGAGATAGTCTTTGCGGATTATCACATCTCCCCTAGATGAGAGGATATAGAATTGAGAAATCATTCGTGCTGCCCCCTCTGGGGCTCCCTAGGTTCAAGGCGCCCCAAATTATTATAAATTAGATAATTCCTTCCATTTCGATATGGCAAGCATCACGTGGGTGCGACTTCGGTCCTACCGAGGACTGTGAGCAGCAATGGGCAGCTGGCCAAAAGCTACGCGTATTGAAGACTAAAAGCAATTTGTTACAACTCATCTTCCATTGGGTCATCGTTGACTATGTACAGTACTTCTGAGTCCACTGTGACCATCACTGCAACCGTCAACGAAAGAAGGTACGGCAATCGACGGCAAAATGCAACCATCATATGCACAATTACAACTTTCTTCGCTGCTTCGTGGCAGGCGTCATCATCACTATTCATATTGCGATTAAAGATAAGCGGCCGCGCAGGTTCATGAAACAGATCAACACGCCAAGCATTTCAGCCATAGCCTAGCAAAACTCACGCGTAGCTTATAGGTTTGGGGTTTTACACCTGTGTGGTGTGGCCCCAGCGGTCCGCTTTCGTATATGTTGGCCAGACAGGCGCAGATGAGTCAGCGGAAGCAGTCCTGAAGGCCATGGCCCCTGCAGCTTGACTCGGCGGGGTAAGAGGTTTGCTGTGCTGGTGTCGACAGGGGTGCGTCGGGGCCCCAAATTCCAGGGAGTAGGCCCCCCCAAAAGACTGGGATCCCTCAGTATACTTTTCGGTATGCCCGTACGGGATATGAAGAGCTTTCGCAATCCAACGCGTGATCCTGAAACCAATTGACCATGTTTGTTTCCAGGAGGTACGGACAGGCAAACCGGGATGTGTCGCGGCGGAGCATGGTGCACGCCGCCTGCTGATTACAAATTCGCTGTGTAATGGCACCAGCCTGGCAGCTGGAAGGTATCGCATTCTTCGAGTGTTCGGCATGACCCTGGTGCGGAAAGGCGCTCCTCAGCGGCACCATGGCCATTCTCGGAAGCATGTACGAAAAGAGTGTGTTCATGTTAATTACCGCCTCCCTTGTGGGGAAAGGAAAGGTCCGGCCGTGCTTATACATCCTGATTGGCCCATATCACGAGGCGATTGAACTTGGCAGAGGCGGGTACGGAGTTACGTGCATGTCCCTATCGTTAACGGAAGAGTAATGCCATGCTGAATCACGCATCGTGGTATACGTTGTCCTCAGCGCTGAAGTCCCGTAACTGTACGCTTCTGCGTGCAGGTACTTGATCATAAGGATTCATAGGGAAGCCCGAGAGATTGTCGCGGACTACTAATCCAACGCCATTAAAGGGTTTGGCTGTGGACGATGGACGGGCGAGGTGATTGGCTGTCGGCCAGGTGACGCTGCGCACCTGCCACGGCGGACATTCCTATAGGGCGCAGGGCAAAGGAAATTTCTGTTTGAATATTGGAGGAGCCCTTGCAGGGCCGACCACAGCAGCAACAGGGCAGCGGCGCTGTAGATAATGGGCTGCATTTGCACGCGTTGCCCTGGATTTGCGTTTGGAGGTGATTGTTGTCCTTGCAACATGGTATATGCTTAGGTTTCAGAGCTTTACGGTCGGCTCCCAGTTTCAGGCCTGTTGGCGAAGTCTTTTTGATTAGCTATATTGTGTCATGCTTTCATGTAGGTTAACTACCTCATTTCACAGTTACCATGTCCTACTGTTTGTAGGACCGCGACTTCATTCGTGCGGAGTACGCATTAGTGACCGGGGCCGACTACGTGCAAGGTTAATCAACTTTTCGGGCAGCCATCGCACGTGTATGCGCCACGCAAGTTCCCGTTTCAATTATTTCAATTGTAATTCGCCGTTTTTAACCGTCTGCGTCGTCATTTGTGTGTCTCTCTGATGCCGAAGTCTGATGTGCCACAAACTCAGGAACGTTAAATTCTTTGAATTGAACGCACAATTTTTGGTTTGTACAAGACTATGGCACGGATTGCTTGGACTACGCCTTATACAGTTCCCAAACCAAGACAAAAGAAAAGAGCCGGTGCGGCAGTATTCATCCAAGATGGCCAATGAAGGGAAGACAGCCTTGACATGTACTTTTCGAATATGACGACAATGCCGACGTCGTAATGCGGTAAAGTACGTCGTGCCAACGTTGAGGAACATTCACGTCTGCAGTCTTCGCTACAAAGCGAAGTAACACCTTATAGGCTCCTCAGGTAAGTAATTTCCAGGTGCAAGGTAGCCTTTCCGCCATCCTGGCAGTTTTGAAAGACAACTGAACAACGGTACAACAGCTCACAAAATTTCGACGTTTTCAAGCGAAGGGTGCATAAAATTTTCTGATTGGATTGCATATTTCCGTGGCGCAATTGATTTCCAATCTGCCAGACAAGCTTCCGTCCCTTATGCCCACGGCCTGCCATCCAGTGGCCCCATAAAATGCAGCTGGACGCTGTACAGTTCCACACGCACTTCAGCTTTGCCTGGCCAGGTTAAATTCCTTAATTCGCATACCTCTTTGGGTCAAGGTACCAACTAGTTGGACCGGTCATGATGGGAACGAAGAGATGGAGCTGTAACGTTATCGTACACCGTTTGTATTGGATGGCGACAAGCGCAGCACCCACCCTTTACTCGTGGGCTAATGAACATCCTGGCTCGTCCGGGCCTTACGGGCTCTGAGGAGCTTGAAGCTTCCGTATGAAGTGGCCCGGATAGATAGTGCTTTTTCGACATAGGTTTTATTACTGAGAGTGATCTGTCAGTAACACCCCGCTACCCGGTCACTTCTCAGAAGTTTTCTAAAGTGGTATCTTTAAAAAGCACCAAACCCCTGACTTTTCAAATTGGAAGCGTACGCAAACTCGTTCACCAAGGTTAACTCGTCCAAGGTAGAGGAGCAAGGCGCGTGGAGAACGTCGAAGGTCACCTTGCTCGGCTGGCACAAAGCGCCACAGGCTCAGCGCGCAGCCATAAACTTGCTATCAGGCCTCCTTCGTAACCAAGGTCTACGGCGTTTTCGAGTTACTGCAGAACCCATCCACGCTAATACACATTCCAAGGACAGGGCGCGTCTTGTGCTCAATCGACCACCACTTGCTGGATATACATAAGACAATTGTTTAAAAGATATACACCATATGAATAGCTTCGACTGAGTTACTTTGGGGCGGCCTGATGCCTGGTGCCGCGGCCAAGCCTGTCTTACCTACCTTAAACCTTTCCAAGGTGCGTCTCAACAATTTAGGTTATTAACTAGTGAGCCTCAGTAACGGGTTAACGCTCTGAGATGTCTACCTCAAGGCCATGTCGCGTCACAGTGAGTAATTTTCTAGATTCCTGCGCTTCCGGTGTCAATTTAGGGCACCGGCACTATGCTTGGCATTATGCTCAACCTGATATGCCTTTATAAGGCTGGATTTGTGATGGAAAAGACTCCCGGTCAAAAGCAGAGGGTTTCACCTGGCTTGTGACCTTCGTCTGGTTGTTGTAATGCTATAATTTACACCACGGATGGAGTTATATTGTAATCCCTAGACTCTAAAACGCGCCTTCCTCACGGGCGCTTCGCAACTGGCTCTTCTGCTTCTTCTGCCCCATTTCTAGGTCAAACACGACGAACAGCCGGTCGGCCAGCAAAATGCGCCCCCACCTAGCGCACCACGCCTACATCGAAACGCTGGTGCTAGTGCTGGCCATGCGGGCGCATCAGCGGCAGGCGTACCGCAGCCACCCCCCACCGGCGGCAGTACCCACCGCTCCGGCGGCACCGCTAGCGGGCGATCCGGCGGCTTGTTGCAACCTCCGCTTCAAAACATGACCGGCGTTTCGGCCGCCGCAGGCGCCTCCTCAGGTGCACCGGGGCTGCTGCTCGCGCGGAGCAATAGCACCGAGCGCCACAGCAGCAGCAGCAGCAGCCACACCGCGAGAACCTACCGAGAGACTGCAGGCGCAGCAACGGCAGCTGCGCCGTCTGCCGCCACAGCAGGCGCCGGCACCGGCGCTTCCCATCCCTACCTCCGCCACCAAACATTCAACAGCTTGCAAAGCCCGCGCGCCGCCCCGGGAGGCGGCGGCCCCTGTGCTGGCACCGGTGCTGCTCCGTCATCCTCCTCCGGGTCAGCGACGGGACGGCCGTCGCATCTACCGTCGTTTGGCGGCAAACACCATCAGGGCGACGCCGCGTGGTACGGCCAACCGGAAGGGCAAACGACGCAATCGCTTCGGGCCTGCGTCACCTTCAACAACAACTCCTCTCTGCAACCTCAGATACAGGGACAGCACGGCGCCGCTGCTTCGGGTCAATCTGCGAGTCAGGGGGTGCAGGGGGTTCACTTGGGTCAGGCGGGGCCGGGGCATCGAGGTGGGTTTTTAGGGGCGCGGGGACAGGGCGCACAGTACGGCGTGTACGGAAGTGCATCCGCAGCGGCTTTAGGGACAAGTAACGCGCACGGCAGCGGCGGTCCTCTCCCGACGCCGCGCAGTCACCATCACACCCAACAACAACAACAGCAGCAGCAGACGACGGCGACGGCGACGACGACGACGCAATTACAGCATTTACAGCATCGGCCACAGTCGCAGCAGCAGATGCAGCAACAGCAACAACAGGCCCAGCAACAGCAACAAACGCAGCAGGCGCACAGCAAAGTCCTATCTCACGTGTCCGCGGCGGGTGACAATGCACCTTCATCTTCTCGGGCCGCATCTTTCCGAGCAGCCGCCGCCACGGGCACGGCTGCCGGCGCCGTCGGCGGCAGCGGCAGCGCCTCCACCGCCGCCCCCCCCGGCGCCAGCTCCGCCGCCACCACCACCACCGCCGCCGCAGCCGCCCGTACCGGCGGGGAGCCCAGCGCGTGGAGCAGTACGGTCTCGTCCAATTCCAGCTCCACTTGCAGCACCAGCAGTACGGCAACCGCCACGTCAGCTGCAACGTCTGCCTCCACAGCCACGAGCGCATCTACCACAACATCGGCTGCGACCGTTACCTGGGAGTCCGGATACATCACGCCCGCTCAGGCATTAAGTAGGTACTCGGAGTACATGACGCCGTACGAGCACAGCGAGGTGCTGGAGTACCCACAGGTAAGCGGGTTTCGGAGCCCCGCGAATCACTCACCTAAAAATTTCTGATCAGACGTGAGCGGCATACGGGCCCCCGCTTAAGCTGCCATCTGGGTCGGCGGATGTTCGAATCTCTGTTGGCATCTCTGTTGGGAAGGAAAGGAAAATTTGCGCTGCGGATTTGGGTTTTCGGGATTCGGCCCCGATCTGGGTCGGGCTCATTCAAATATTTAAACTCAAACCGCCTTGGCTGTATTTGTATTATTTGTGTTTGGGGAGGTACAAACCGGCGGTTTTTGAGCTCTGCCTTGGTTTGAATTTAGGTTTGAATTAAGGTTTGAATTGAAGATCCGGGCCCCAAGATCCGGATCTGGGTCGGCTGATCTGGGCCAAGGCGACCTCGATTTGGGTCACAGCTGTGTTCGTGATGGGACCGTCACGCGCGGGTCGGCTGGGGCGCTCTTCGCGTATGCGTCAGCAGCAGGAGGACCCCGATTTGGGTCGGCTTCTCTCTTAGAGGAGAAGAAGACCATGGCGAGCCTCCCGCGAGTCTGTTTTTGTGGGAAACTTCTTGACCTCTGCCGATGGTAGTACTCTCGTACAACCCAGCCATCAAATCTTGAAAAACCCGAAAAGTCTGAAACCCCCGCATCGCTGAACCCCAACACCAACTTCCCCCCGGCAACAAACCCCCAGCTCCAACCCAACGATGATGATTAGGCCGTCTGCAGTTGCGTCTGCTTTGCTTCTTACGTATGATTCCCTGATGTACGGTGTCGTACATGTCCTGTATTATAATTTCCTCTTTTGCTTGCCGCTAGGTCTATTTCGTGGGTCGTTCGTCGGCTCAGAAGGTGTCCGGCAACCCCCACAGCAGCCGCAACAACTTTGGGTACGACGATGACCGCGGTGACTATAATGTCGTACTGCACGACCATTTGACGTACCGGTTTGAGGTGCTGTCCGTCATGGGCCGCGGCTCCTTTGGCCAGGTGCGTGGCGCGAAGAGAAGAGAATCCTTTATGTACGTATGTACAGACATACATACCCCTTTATGTATGTACGTATGTACATACATACATATTGCCCCCGGGAGATCCCGGGATTGATACCCATTAGGGACAAAGTCCTTCCGATGGTGGAAGGCATTGCGCCCCTAGTTGATGGACGGTGGTCACCTGGGATAAAGTTAACCTGCGAGCCGACCAGGAACGGAGTTGGGCCGCTGTCGACCCCGGCAGATTCCGTTGGATGCTGGTGGTGGGTGCGGAACCTGAGCGATCCACTGAGAAGTTGACTAGGGTGACTGGATGAGGGTGCCCCGAAATACCGGGGAAGGCAGGGTTTCGCAGGGTAGCTGCCACGGGCGAAGATACAACCCACTGTTTCACACATCATACATACATACACGCATGCAAGGTTTTGAGAAACCGCGATGGTATCTTGGATGAATGCACCGCGGCTGCTAGCAGCTAAAATAGCGAGGGGGAGGCCATGAAGAAACAAACCTAGGAGGTATCCGGCGGGGCAGCTCCCGGGGTTGGGAGAATTACCATCACTACTTGTCTTTTGATCAACAAAGTCCTAAACCTGAATTCGACCATAATCATAAGCTCGGATTGGTGAATGGAGCCGTGGCATCCTTTTCGACGCAACGTATCACTCCTATATCACTCCTATATCACTCCTATATCACTCCTATATCACTCCTATATCACTCCTATATCACTCCTATATCACTCCTATATCACTCCTATATCACTCCTATATCACTCCTATCCTCCTTGTCTTGCAGTACATCAGCAGCTGTAGCAGTCGCAGTCGCAGTAGCAGTAAGGCGGCCCGTTGGCTGAATTATGAATGTTTCCGGCTTCCTGAGCTGAACCCCGGTTGCTGTACTCTTGTTGTACATGGTCGTACAGGTGGTTAAGGTGCACGACTTCAAGACCAACAGTATGCGGGCAATAAAGGTGTGGAGGGCGCTCAGAAGGGCAAGTTCGGTTCGTGTAGATGTACTTTAGTCGTACATGTACATGGGCCTCAATTGAGAGCAGAAATGCGACGTTATTCATTCAAAAACCTCCTTCCAGACTTTTGTCACCGATCTCCGCTGTTTGTATGTTTGTGTTATACGTTCTGGAGTTGCGTTATTCTCTTTTTTTAGAAAGGTTTATATCGTTCATTGACCTTGAGACACGTCTCACTTCAGTACGACATGCGGTACTCGTTCTCGATGGTCCCAACCCGGGCTTTTGCCCGGCCCCTCCATACTTCCCCCTTCTCCTCCCTCCCTTGCTCGCTCAGATCATTCGCAACAAGAAGCGCTTCCACCAGCAAGCTCTCGTTGAGCTGCGGGTGCTGCAAAACATCCGGGACTCGGACCCGGAGGACTCACATAACTGCGTGCACATAGGGGTAGGTGTGGGTGTGGGAATGGGGGGGAAGGAATGGGGGAGGGGAGTGGGGGGAAAATGGGTGTGGGGGGGAAATGGGAGTGGGCGGTGGAGGGGAGTGGATGTGAGCGGGTGGCGCACGTAGGCAGAGGCGTTGCTGAGCGGTTGGATGGACACGAACCTGTTTGCGCGTGTTGGTGACGGAGGCCCATGGGGGGCTGTAGGGGTTCGACCATGGGGGTCGCTAGGGGGGTTCTTTAGGTTTCCAAAGTCTCCATTTCTCTTATTAACCGGGTTGTTGCAATATTCCTCTTCCTCCTCCTGCTTCTCCTGCTTCTCCTGCTTCTCCGCTAAAGCCCTCCACCCGGCAAAACTCGGCGCAGGAACATTTCTACTTCCGCAACCACCTGTGCATCAACTTTGAGCTGCTGTCAATCAACCTGTACGACTTCATCAAGCAGAACAACTTCATGGGGCTCAACCTGGGCCTTATCCGCCGCTTCGCCCATCAGATCCTGGTATCGCTGCGGTACATGAAGGTACGACATGCACGTCGTCTGTGATCGAGGGCCCGATGAAGGGCGCATGTCGTAATTCTTTGTTTTGGTAGATAAAATCTGGTGCGAATGGCTGTGTACGGCACCTAAAAAAGAGAGGATTACCAGCACAAGAAACAACAACACAAAACCTCGGCCCTTTCAAATTGACACCGTTACAATTGCCACCAAGCTCCGCCAACCGCCAACCGCTAACCGCCTTCTGGCCTCTACTTACGTCATGACCCTGCCCCTGTTCCCCCCACTTACACTTCGTGGTTCGTCTTTCCCCCACTTACCCCTTGCCTATGTTCCGTACATTCATGCACATTCTCACAGCAATTGCGGCTCATTCACTGCGACTTGAAGCCGGAAAACATTCTGTTACGGCAACCCAACCGCTCCGCCATTAAAGTCATCGACTTTGGCTCGTCCTGCTACGTGGACGAGCGAATCTACACGTACATCCAGGTACGGCAGTACGGTGATCGGCATCACACCAGCTCCGGAACCGGTACCCATCCTGCATATGTGCGCATGAGTCAAAGCCAAAAAATGTGAGGTAGCGAAAAAAACCTAATTGCAATTGTGACGAGGAGAAAAACGATGGCAAACGGTTTATATCTAACACCAGCACTAACGCAACGTAACACAGCTCAATGGCGACCAAAACCCCCACCCCGGCAGAGTACTCTTGCTTCAGGCCCTGCCATCGCCACCTCTCTCTCTCTCACATACACACACACACACACACACTTCTAACCGCCTCCCCTCCCCTCACCCTCTCCAACCCGCCCTCCTGCAATGCTGCCCCCGGTGTGACAGAGCCGGTTCTACCGCTCCCCCGAGGTCATTCTCGGGGCGCCGTACGGTACGGAAATCGACATGTGGAGCCTGGGTTGCATCCTGGCGGAGCTGTACACGGGCTACCCCCTCTTCCCGGGTCAGTCTGGCGGGATGGACAGATAGACATACAGACAGAGATACGCATATATACATATATACATACATATACACACATAATCTGTGCATGTATATACATATCAGTATTCATGCTTGCATGGCTAGGGTTTTGAAATGCAAAGTGTAGATACAGTATCCACTTTAGGCCTGCGTCTCTTAGGGCGATGATGTTGCCATTCTCATCCTCCTCGACCTCCTCCTCCTCCTCCCCCAGCCGATGCCTACCCCTCCCTCCATTCCCTCCCCTCCATTCCCCCCCCTCCCCCCCCTCCCTCCCCTCCCTCTTCTCTTGCAGGTGAGGACGAGATGGAGCAGCTGGCTTGCATCATGGAGATCTGGGGCCCCCCACCTAAGGAGCTGCTGGAGGCGGCCTCGCGCAGGAAGCTGTTCTTCGACTCGGCGGGCAACCCGCGCCTGCAACCCAACAGCCAGGGCCGTACGCGGATGCCGGGGAGCAAAACACTGCAGGTGCAGGTGGCGGAGAGGGAGGCGGGGGAGGGAGGCGGGGAAAGAGGGGGGAAAGAGGTGCGGGGGGGGGGGGAGGTAGTCCGCTGAGAGGAGGATTTCAAGGAGGAGCTGAAGTGGGTGTTGGTAGAGAGACGTGGCTTGTGTATGTGTATGTATGTATGTATGTGTATGTATGTGTGCATGTGTGGAAGGGGGGGGAATCTTGGTGGGAGGTTGCGAGAGGCAGCGGATGACCTCTTGCTTGCTTGTCAACATGTCAAAAAGGACGCAGCGGCAGGGGGGGTGGGGTTGGGCAGTGGGGGCCTGGGAAGAGGCCTGAGCGGCGGGGCTCTCCTAAACACACGGTCCGTGCTCCCTTGCAACGGAATCCTCTCTCCCACCAACCACTAACTACCAACCGCCTAACCGCTCAACCCACTCGCAGGCGGTTCTCAAGTGTAGCGACCCGGGCTTTCTGGACCTCATGGAGAAGCTGCTACGCTGGGATCCCGCAACTCGCATTACTCCGGAGCAGGCGCTGCAGCACGTCTGGATTATGGATCAGAACCCTTCCCCCACATCAAGCCGCGGAGGGGCGGCAGCAGCAGCGGCGGCAGGCGGCGGCGGCGGCCACCACGCACAGGCTGCTGGGAGTGCCGCGGCGGCAGCTCGAGCTGCCGCCGCCGCGGCCGCCGCCGCCGTCGCCGGCGAGAAACCGCCACAGCTGCCGCCACAGCTGCCGCCGCAGCAGCAAGTTGTGACGGGCGGAACCGGTGCTCTAACGGGAGCTGTAGTTGCGGCGACGGCGCAAAAACAGCAGCAAGGTCAGCAGCCGACGGCGACGGCGGCGGGCTTGAAGGCGGAAAGCGGCGGCGGTGGCGGTTTCGCGCCATCAAGGTACGACCCTATCGGCGCTGCAGCAGCAGCGGCCGCTGCCGTCGCGGCGGCCACCGCGGCGTCTGCGGCCGCGGCGGCGGCGTCCGCCGGCGTGACGATGCCGCGAGTGCCCATGACCGATAGCGCTATGGGCCACCATGCGGTGTGCGCCGTGGGGGGGTTTCGGAGCCCGAAAGGAGCCCGCGGAAGCGGTACAGACGACGGTGCCGTCGTTACAGGGGGTGCAGAAACCCCGCCGTCGCGCGGCAGCTGGGCGCCGGGTGTCTCTGCCGCCGCCAGCGGCAGCGGCAGCGGCGTAGGTAACGGCAGTGGCGGGCTTTCAACGTCAGGGCGTTCCCATGTCGTACCGGTGGGCGAGACGCAAGTGCCGGGGCTTGGATCCACACTACTGACGTCAGAGCCGCCGCCACCGCCGCCGATGGCGGGGGGCGTGGTAGTCCCAAACCTGGATTTCGCCGCGCTTCGGGCGTCTACGGGCCACGGTACGGCAGACGATGGGCCGCTGCCGTCGGCAACGGCGGCGGCGTTGATGACGCCGCGTGGACAGCAGCTACAGCCCTCGCACCACCACTTCCAACATCAGCCTCACCCCCCAGCGCTACCTTTCCGATCCGACGGAGCGGCATTGCAGCCGACACCGATTTCCGTGAACTCACCGCGAAATGCCGGTGGTGGTGGTGGCGGCGGCGCCGGCGCCGGACCGCACATCCCGCGCGGCGGCGGCGGCGGCGGCGGCGCCAACGGCAGCGGCACTGCAGTCAGGCCGTCCTTGCCGGTTCCGGTGACTGGCGCGGCGGCGGCACCGTCGTCTGCTGGGAGCCATGGGTACGGCAGCCCTACCTTTGGCGGCGGCAGCGCCGCAGTGCAACGCCTAGCATCGTACGCCGCCGCGCCACCGCCCTCATCTTCGTCGTCAGCAGCTGCGGTGGCGGCGGTGGCGGCGGCGGCGGCGGGAGCTTCCGTCGTTGAGTCTCATGCAGCGTCGTCGCACTCCGTCAGCCACTCACGCACCCACTCAAGACGTAGTTTCGGAACGCTGCCTGGGAGCTTGCTGGCGGCAGCTGCAGGCGGAGGTGTCCCGGGTGGTGGGGCGGCAGGTTGCGGTTCCGGAGCTGCGGCGCCGTCAGGTGGTGTTTTTCCGCCGGAGCCGGGGCAAAGCAGCGGCAATGCCGGCGGGCAGCAATTTGGCGGAGCAGTAGCAGCTGTAGCCGGCCCTGGCGGCGGCGGCGGCGGCGGCGGCAGTAGCGGATATTTGCCCACGTTGACGACACCTCGTCGTTAACATCACCATCGTCATCACCATATCATTATCATCACCATCATCATCATCATCATCGTCGTCATCATCATCGTCATCGTCATCATCATCATCATCGTCATCATCATCATCACCCGCACTGCCCCTTTTTTGCTGTTGCGCTGTGTTGCTCGGCGCTCGTCCCCAACATGACGTTGCTGTTGTTCGTTGCTTCAGTTGCTTTGATAAGACGTTGTGGGCGTTGTGGTGGGCCTTTTTCGGATCCAGCAGCTCTGGCTTTCGGAAGACAGAATTCGAGCTAAATCAGATGTCTATGCCGTACATGTCGTGTATATCGTGTATTCATTGTCGTACAAAATACAATATCGCGCACACGACGCACATGAAGTGCACATGAGGTCTTTTATTCTTTGCATGCGCACTCCTTGCATGTGAGCGCAAGCACGAGCCGGTTTTCAGTCCATGGAGGCCCCGGCGGTGCGGTACGGTACGGATGTGAAGATGTGAGGGCTTCGGTTAGTAATAATAGCGCTCCAAGGGGGGGGGGCTTAAAATAGCGCGCTGAAAGGCAATCGAAAATTAGGTCAAAGGACAAAGCGACGCGACGGTGGGGTTGTGGGGAGCATGAAGACAAGGTTTCCTGTGCCACGGGTGGTGGTTGTTGTCGTTGTGGTTGTGGTGGTTGTGGTGGTGTTACCTTCTTTGAGGAGGAGGAGGAGGAAGGAGGTGGGGACAGCTGAAGAGGAGAAGAGAAATGCGGGCAAGACAACTTTGCTTTTGAGAGGCTTTGGCACACGTAACATGCAAATACACATTAAGACCGAAAAGGGGGTTGCGGTAGGTAGGGATGGATGTGGGCGTGTGTTGTCTGTGTGCTGTACGGAGGACGTGGCAGGACAGAGGCCTAGGGCGAGTGGGCGATGGGGGGTTTCACACCACGCAGGGGCTTTTTCCACTCTTTTCAAAATCACCGATGGGTTCATTGCTTAAAGAGAAAAGGGCACGAGCGAGATGGCTCGTCCCGCAATTAGGACTGTCATGTACTGCACATTTGTCACACATGTACGGGACAGCTTTTTTCTTGTGCAGGCTGTGCAATAGCTGCATTGCAGGAGCTGAGTTGAGTTGAGTTTTGAGTGTTGCATGCAGGATGATGATGATGCGGATCCGCCGCCCCTGGCTGTTGTGCGTTTCACGGGACCCCCCCCCCCGGCTCTACTGGTAACCAATCTGGGGCGTGCGGCTGACGACGAAAAAAGAACTGTTTACCTTGCGCATAATGGGTCAATTGTTTCTCCCTTCCTGCTTTTTTTCAATTGCCAACTAGCCAATTGACTAGCCGGCCAGCCAGCCATGGCTTAGCTGGTACCGTTTGCTTGCTTGCTGCCATCGAAGCCCTGAAAATGCGGTAGATGTAGATAATGTATGTGCATGTCTGTGTGTATGTGTTGCGGGAGGTGTTGAGCACGTCGCAAACGGGAAAAATTTGCGCACTCATGCCATCATGCATTTCCGCATCTCCCTCACCCTAAACCATGACACAGTAGCGCGGACAGCGCCATGCGATCGTACATGCCGTGCACGTCAGGATCCCTGTCGTACAAGCCGTACACCGGAGTTCCAGCGCGGGATGATAGTAGTTCTTCTAGGAGCCCATTGTTGCGGCCGCGAGTATTTGTCCCGCCCGACAGCGGGTCGAACCTTTTTGCTTTCGTTCAATGCATGTACGCACATTTTTTTTAAGTAACGCACAACAGTAATGAGTTAACAGCGTTATGTAGGCGTTTTTTAAGAGACCTGACGGCAGGAAGAAGTCGGTTAGGCCGGTTAGGGTTTATGGACGAGGCAGGCAGGAGTCAGTCGGCCCGCATCGTGCGGCGGTTAATTCGGTTATTAATCATTGGCATCCTTACGAAAGTCCTGACCATAACCATAACCATAACCATAACCATAACCCGGGGCATGAGCGCATGAGCGGACCAGCAAGGGGGGCCCCTCGGCTGAGTGGGGGGCCGGTTTAGAGCTTTTACACTTTCTGGGAGCTGCCGACCTGCGAGCAACCTTCTGCAGGCGTCGCACCCGCGTAGCCGTGGTGGGGGTGTAGGCACCTGAAGAGACTAAAGGAAAACGAGAAGCGAAAGCTTAACGAGTGCTGTGGGGGTGAAATCAATGTGGTTGGTATCTGCGGTGCTGTGCACTGTGTGTGTGTATGTGTGTGTGTGTGCGCGTGTGTGCGCGCGTGTGTGTGTGTGTGTGTGTGTGTGTGTGCGTGTGTGTGCGCGTGTGTGTGTGTGTGTGTGTGTGTTTATCCGTCTGTTGACACTGTCAGCCTGTTATTTCCGTCCATCGTCGTGTCTTTACGTCGTGTCTTGTGTCTTTTGGGGATGTTGACCTGAGACGCAATCTTGTTGCTGGGCTTGCTGTGTCTCCCGCACTTCCGGCTGTAGATGGCCGTGCATAGTGTTGTTCGGCTGGGTGAGTGTGCGACTTTTTAAACCCATGGGTCTGCGTTAATACCGATTGCTTTTACTTAGGGTTTGGGCCGACTGCACTGACACTATTGCCTTTGGCGGTAATATCATTCGCCAGTTAGATCGCTACTGATTGTCCCGTCCACAACCCTACCAGTACAGCGCTGTGTGTTTTTCCGTACTCGTCTGTAACGGCCACAAGATGCAGCATGTTCTGATGCCTTCGGGTAGCGCTCAATGTGCCGGCGATGTGCCGGCGGTGCAGCTGCATATCAGGAGGCCCGCAGATCAGAGCTCTGCGGAGGTTCAGCCTCGGCAGTCTTCATTCCATGCTGCACACGACGCTTTTGGTACGGAGGGCACGAGGGCGCTACGATGCGTAAGGGTTGACACGTAATATGGCGACGTATATGACTTGACGTATATGAAGGCAGGAAGGCCACCGGTCGCTTTATATTGTTGCTTCTTCGAGGCCTCCGCTCCCCGCTTGTGCATTTATAACCTCTTTATGGGTAGCTGCTGGGTATCAGACTGCACCAACGCAGATTCGCAGGAGCTCTTGGTACTCGGCTCCCAACCTGAAGTTGTTACCTTCAAAAAATCACGCAACATTCGTACCAGCTATTTGCTGTTCGGCCGGGGGGCTGAAAGCCCCATGAAATGGCACACATCATCCCGCCGTGGGAGGTGATGTTGCCTAGCGTGTGTTGCGGCTGGCAGGTGGCCGGTAGGTGGTGGTGTGGTGGGGGAATGGAGTATAAAGGGGTTGTGGACGGCCGTCGGGAGCTCCGGGAGTTTCGGACCTGCAGCCATGACACTGTCGCTGTTGTAAAGAAATATTTATATGTATGTTGTTACAGGGTGGTTAACTTCGCCAGCGACCCCCTTTCCCGGGGCAGTCCCTGCTCTCCCTTGCTAGAGGGGCACCTTAATCCGTCACCCCATCCGACTACAGAATGTATTCGTTGGGTTCGGCAACTTACCACCAGCATCCAACCAAATCTAGCGGATCAACGGCGCAAGTTCCTGGTCAGTTGTCAAGTTAATTTTGGCACGTCCTACATCGTCCATATAATGGGGGGCAACCTCCCATTTCATCACTCCTCAAACACCCGAGGAGCCGGCAGGCGGATTTGAACCCGGGTCGGCCGGGAGCAGAAGTCGGGCCTTAACCTCTGCCAGCCGCCTGCACATATATCTCCCGCCGTGAAAAAAGGACGGCGCCAGCTGGCCGATGGGCCTTACTTGCCCCAATCGCACACTCAGCTTAATCAGTAGAATGGGTTGAACTCTTGGATTGATTGACTGGTTGGGTGGTATTTGGCAATGATGTGGGGTGCTGCGGGTACCTCCGAAGCTGATCAAGAGTGAGCGCGGCGCCTCAGAAACCCCCACTTGCTGCGGGAATACATACAATATGCACCCTCCTCTAATCGCCTGTAGAGTGAATGCCGCTATAGCCAAAGCAGCGACTCCCTCTTGCTGCAACATCTCTGGTAGATAGGACACAGCAGAGCTCAACGAGACATGGCGGGGCTTTTGACGCCATGGTTACAAGTGCCTTACTACCCCTCATCAACCCCCCATATAGCGACACTCCCGGCTAGGTTTCAGGCATAAGGCTGAGGCCTGGCACGATGGCGAGGATATGCACACACTAACAGGTGGAGGGGCACATACATACGTATACACAGACACACATACACCCACCCATGGGTCACATACGGATTCACGAACGCTCATACACACACAGACAGACACACAGACAGACACACAGACAGACACACAGACAGACACACACAGACAGACACACACACAGACAGACACACAGACAGACAGACAGACACATGTAAGCCGCACCGATGCACGACAACAGCACGCACTGGGAAGTAGGTATCCTCCCAGACGCTGCTGGCAGAACACGGATTGTTACATTGCTGTATATGTGCCCTCAATTACTGAAGGCCCCTCTCGCTGTTTTGCTGACAGCGGTCAGGTAGGTCCCGTGCTGCGAGCCGGCTCGCTCACGCCGGGCGGGGCGGGGCGGCATTAGGGGATATTATTGGAAACCGACACCGTCTTGTGCACCGGGCGCTTTGCGCACTTTTAAGTGTGATGCGCTGTGCACTGTGCATGAATGTATGTATGTTGTTACAGGGTGGTTAACTTCGCCAGCGGCCCCCTTTCCCGAGGCAGTCCCTGCTCTCCCCTGTTAGAGGGGCACCCGAATCCGTTCACCCCATCCGATTTCAGAATGTATTCGATGGGTTCAGCAACTCACCACCAGCATCCAACCAAATCTAGCGGATCAACGGCGCATCAACTTAGTTCCTGGTCAGCTCGCAAGTTGATGTTATCACGTCCTACACCGTCCATATAATGGGGGGGCACCTCCCATTTCATCACTCCTCCAACACCCGAGGAGCCGGCAGGCGAATTTGTACCCGGGTCGGCCGGGAGCAGAAGCCAGGCCTTAACCTCTGCCAGCCACCTGCCTATAAATGTATAGATGTATGTATTATACACATAAGTACATAGGTGTACGTACCCGCGCTCCTTACTACCATAATAGTATCATATAATATATATTTTTACTATTTAGGAAATGTATGCAACAAACCTCCCGGTGGATTATGCGACTACTACAAAGCAAGAGGAACGGTAACCTAACCTACTGACAGAGCTAGTAAGTAATAAGGAGTGCTGGCCCCCCCCCAAGCAAAAAGTGCTTGTTGTCCCCCGTGGCCGCAGTGCAATCGTCCCGACCTGACAAGGAAGGGAGGAGGCGCGGTGCCGCCGGGGATGAGCTCACGAGCATAAATGAACTCACACGCAAAATACCACAATGCTGCGACTGCCGCAGGGCACCACCATCCCCCTCAACATCACCGCCACACGGTCACCACGTAATCACAACACCAAGGTAAGGAGCCACTCATATGTATGACATTCTAATGTGGGCTATGCTGCGTCAGCTGCACGACAGCGATCCGGCATCTACAAACCACCATTACCACCAGTGCTGCTGCCTGTCACTGTACCATTGTAAAAGAAATTATTGCTCTTCATCAATCGACCCCGGGGACCACCACCGCCACCGCCGCATCTCCAAGGCTATATTACTGCCGTCCACATCAAACATCATCAACCACCACCTCTGTCTTCATACACGCACCCCCCCATCATCAGCGCCACCACCGTTTGGCCACTACGAACCATTCTTCTTCACGCCTCAGTTACGAATATAATATACCCACCATCATTACCTCGAAGCAGCAGCAGCAGCAACAGCAGTTAGGGCCTCAAACTAGGGCTAGTTACTTCCTTTCGCCACCACCGCCACAACAACACTGCTGTCGCACCCCACCTGCGATGCCATTGTTGCACCGCCGCCATCACCGCACAGCATAGCGCTATCGAGCGGCTCTGGTTGCCCTCCCTCTCTTCAACATTTCGCGCACCTCACGGTGTGTGCCCCTTCCAAGACCCCTCCGTCCCGACCTACTCCTCGAAGCGCTCCTGCTTATGTACTTCTTAAAAGCGACGCCTTCCAGCACTCCCAACGTAACACATGTACTACGATACTTCCTTCCAAACCACACTTACATAAGCACCCGAGCTATACCTGCGCTGCAGTATTTCAAATGGGAATTTCTGACGTGTTCAAGAAAAATACACCAGCACCAGCACCAGCGCCAGCGCCAGCGCCACATCCCCAAAGGGGGAGAGAGCTGCGTGTGGGCGGTGGGCGAACAGGCCCGACGCAAATGAAAGCATATACCATATTGCATACATACATACATACACATGTGTAAATACACACATATAGATAGATGGATGTATATATTCCCTTTCTCGGGGGTTAGGTTCCAGTTCTCTCTTAGCACCTCGCCCAAGTGATGAGCGAGGCAGGTACACCGCGAACGAAAGACAACAAGAGGGGTGCTTTCCCCCCCCCCGGGGAAGGGGGGTTGGAGATTGACGAGTTAGTTCGCACTTAGGCTTATTCCGTTTCATGCTGAGTAACCCAACATCGATTTGGGCGCCCGGCCTCACTACAAATGTAAACACGAACGGGTGAGGTAAAAAGACGTTTCGTGTTACCTTCCCTTACCTCCTTTACCTCCTTTACCTACAAAAGGTGCCCCACCAACTAGCGCAATAGCACCAGGGTGTCGTAGCTGCCGTACAGTACGGCATACATACCGTCGATGAATACGCGCTAGTAAGGCGCTGCCCGCCAGCAGCATCTACAGCGGCCTTTTCAGCGGCCAGCTACTACAGCGGGGGCCGCAGGGCCCCCCCCCCCACACACACACACACAGCCTCCATTCCTCCATTCCCCCAGTCAGTCAGCTGACAGACATACATACAAGCGGCGCGAAACGATGAGCAAAGGCGGCGCCAGCGGTGACCAAAGCTGCAGTGTAAGGGCGGGGCAGCAGCGGCAGCGGCAGCGGCAGCAGCGCCATCATCGCCCCCATCCTCCGCCACCACCTATCGCTGCTAGATAGATGATCCGTCGCCACCGCAGCAAACAAGATGGAGCATATTTCCTCATTAAGACGAAGGCAACCGGATCGGCGCCCGACCCGTGGCCAGTCCCATCCCAGTCCGACCAGTCCCACCGCAGGCCCCTCCACCCGGCGCAGCAGGTCGACATCCCTCCCCCCCACTTTGGACCTCTCCGCCCCCCACACGACGGGGTCAAGTACTCCGCTACTACGGATAGGTTTGGTAGAGTTTGCTTCCTCCTCCTCCCCCCCTCGTCCTCCTCCTCTCCTCCTCCCCCCCGACTCCTTCCTGCCATGCCCCCTCCATCTTCCCCAAATGCAGCTAAGCGAATTGGAGCAACTGCTATTCTTTGGCAAAAAAGCTTCTATTCAAGCAATCAAATCTTCTCTTCCTCCCACCGCCCAAACCCTTGTAGTGGTAGTAGTATGGCGGACTTAGCGATAATCTCTCAAACCATGCGTATTTACTTCATAATCATAATTGCGAGATCCAGCATGCTTTCCGGCCGGTCAGGACCACACTCCATTTCTAACAACTGGATGGCTCCCGCCATCACCATCACCATCACCATCACCATCACCATCACCATCAAATCCTGAATGTGAACTGTGCAAACGCCCGAGTGGGGCCCCAACCGAGTGCCCCCAGCAGTGCAGGCAGTGCAGGTCCGGCGTGTAAGAAACGAAACCCAGAAGAGCGTGCGGGTGAGGGGGGGAATGGGTTCCGTAGAAAGGCCGCTGTCGTACTTGCGGGACGCTGGCGGACGATATGCTCCTGAAGACATTTTAGATACGACTCCCACACGCCGTTACGACGCTGCAACTCATTACACTAATAGCTCTGGTGGCGGTTGCGGCGGTTGTGGCGGTTGCGGCGGTTGCGGCGGTTGCGGCGGTGGTGGTGGCGGTGGCGGTTATGGTGGTGGTGGTGATGGCATTGGGGTTCTTGTGGTAAGCGAGAAGGAGCTCAGGGTGCCCAGGAGCATCGCGGCTCGGCGGCGGCGACCTCGCTGCCTCTGGGCTGCAGCTGAGTGGGGCGACCAAATGAACTGGGCGGTGGCGGCGGAGGAGGAGGTGCCGGTGGGGGGGGGGGCCCGGGCCGGGCCGCCAATAAGGGGTGGGAGAGGTAGCCAGGATAGGGACCAGGAGGGGGAGCGGAAGGGGATTAATTGAGAAAGCGCTCCTTCATCCGGAGGACATCACATCCGGGGCGGATTCCGACACCCATGTGTGTGGGGGGGGTTTACCCCCCATGGCGGAGGGGCGAAATGGATAGCCGCAACACCGGCACACGGAGGCACACGCATACACCTCCTCTCATTTTCCCTCCTCCTTCTCCTCCTTCTCCTCCTCCTCCTCCTCCTAATCCTCCTCCTAACCCTCCTAACCCTCCTGCCATACCTTCCTCCTACCTCCCCCCCTTCCTTCCCTCTCTCTCTCCCTCTCTCTGTCTCCCTCTCTTACCGTTTCCATCCTTCCCTTCCCCTTGACCTCCACCCCCCCGGTGGGCGCCCACAGCTCCTCGTCCTCCTCGGGTGCCAGCAGCCGCCGAGTGGCACACGACACGTGGATGGCACCGGGGCGGCCAGTGCTCTCCTGGAGGGGAGGGGAAAGGGAACGAGCGCAGGAGGGGGGGCGGAAGGGGGGAGTGGGCGGGGAGAGAGCGAGGGAGGGAGGGAGGGAGGGGCAGAGGAAGGGGGGGAGAAAAGCGCGGAGGGAACGTTTAAAGACACGAGATGGGGAAGGAAGGCAGCCCACCATCGCCCCGGCTCAGCCAGGTCACGACCGCATTTGCCCCCCACCCCCTATTACCTACTTACCCCACACCCCGGCTTCGGATTTAGCCTCACTCACTCCCACTTCCCTCCGCCCCTCCACCACGATGTTGCCAATCCCACCCCGCAACACCCGACCCCACACATGCCCGTCTCTGCCACCCTGCTCCTGCCATCCCGCCCAGCCACTCACCATTCGGCTGGCGGTGTTGATGGTATCACCTGTACGTATGTACGTACCGGGGCGGTTGGGGTGGTTGGGGTGGTTAGGGTGGTTGGTGTGGCGGTTGGGGGAGATGGCGGAACGGCGACAAGGGCGCCCACCCCCTCCCCTCCCACCCCCTCCCAACCCGACACCTCCCTAAACAATAAAGTTATAACGCAGGTCGTCCTCCCTCCTTCCCCCCTGTGGCCCCCTTTCGCCCCCTCCTCCTCCTCCCTCCTCTAACTCCCCACCCCCAACCCCAACCCCACGGGGCCCACCCCCTCCTGCTCACCAAACAGACAGAACCGCGGCATCTTGGCTCCAACCACTCCGCTGGTGGCCGGACCGCTGTGGATACCGATACGCAGCTGAAGTAAACACACACACATACATACACACACACATACACACACGCGGGGGGGGGGGAAGAGAGAACTGGCATGTGCTTTTGGAAACATGCACCAACATCCTCGAAATGGATCGACAATAATCCGCCGGGCATAGCCCCTCTTGCCGATACATATGTGATATGATATGACATGTCGTACTGTACCGTACCGTGCCGTACCTGCACCTGCTCGCCCGTGTTTGGCATGGTGACCTTGGCCGCCTCCTCCAGCATGGCCCTTGCGAACATGACCACCCGCATGGCGTGCAGCGGGTCCGTGTCCACCTGGCCCCGAACAGCCTGGCCGTACCCGTAA
>NW_003307569.1:755837-756561 GCF_000143455.1 Volvox carteri f. nagariensis | reverse complement strand
GGGGGGGCTCCGCCCCCCCAGACCCCCCCCCCCCCGATGAGTTACAGTTCAGTTCGTGCAAACGCCGGGTTTGGGGAATGTCGCAACACGCGCACACCAATCTCTCAAGCACTGATCGAATAGAGTTCGTTCACCATCGTTCGTCTTGCATCACGTTGAAAGATAACATTACGCGGCTTTCCAGGTTGCAGAAGTAATGATGCATAGCAGCAATGAACCGGAACCACCAAACGCAACCTGTTTACTGGCCCATCGCGATTGTATCCATATGAGGAACATTGATGTTTGACCCGCTCGCTGTTGACAACCGGAGTGGCGTCATTGTCGTCGGCTGGCTGCAGCATTGTGTCCACATTGCCTACGACCCCTACACCGTCTTCATTAACGTCGCTAATGGCTTCAGTGGAAATTAGTATCTGCTTTAATGGCCTTCAATGCTTTGGGAGCTTCGGGTCCGAATGATTTGCAGCGTTTGGTCCAGTCAGAAACAGTCCGATTCCTCGTTGACTTTCGGGCGTGAGCTTCCTAACAGTATCCATGGTATTAAAGTACTATGATATGGTTAACATGTATGTCTCCTGTAAGATTCTAGCAGCTTTGGCATGGACAGTCCATTTTTGGCTGGCGGAATGAACTTGTACGGTTGGAACATTATTTATTCCTAACTTTCAGGACCACGAACATTTTTTTATTCCGAATTCGGAATATATTCCGCAAAAAAATA
>NW_003307569.1:747151-755655 GCF_000143455.1 Volvox carteri f. nagariensis | reverse complement strand
AGAGAGGGGGAGGGAGGGATTGGTTTGAGAACATGGAGGGAGGTGAGGGGAAGGAGAAGGGAGAGGGAGGGAGGTGAGAGGAGGGGGGGAGGTGAGAACTTTGGGAAGGAAGGGAGAGTTGAAATACGGGGGAAGGTGGTTTCAGACAGACTGCTATACTCCCCTTTCCTCCCCAGCTAGGCGTCCTTCACCGTCCACAAGACGGTGGGGGGCCACCTTCCAATTCAACACCCCTCACACATCGAGGGGTCAGCAGGCGGATTTGAACACGGAACCTCCGAGAGCAGAAGCGAGGCTAAAACTTCAGCTAGAAACTTGCCCTACATCCTGGGCACACACCAAAACTGTGCATCGCTTTGGAGCTTACCGGGATCGATCCGGTGACTCACACATGCGAAGCGCGCGCTCTACCACTGAGCTAAAGCCCCCCCTTTCACTAGTATCTATAAACATGAACATATAAAATATACACGTATCTATGTATGTGTCAAATGAGGGTTGCATACGGAGTGGACGAGGGTGGAGAGTGGGGGTAGTGACAGGGTACGCGCCGGGGGGACTACTGTGGGGCGCTCCTCATACTGCCGTACCAGTTCGCAACCCCTACAGTTTGATTATCCTCAATCTCCCATCCCAGTGCTGAAAACCCCCTCCCCCTCTCACCCGCGAACATCACTGAGATGCAGTCATGCGAGGTGGCCAGTGCGGCTGCGTCCTGGGAGGCCCACAGGTGGGGGGGAGACCCAGGGGGAAACCTTACACGCGAGTGTGTCCCGGGTGGGGGGGTGGGGGGGTGGGGGGGCCCGGGGGGTGGGAGAGCTCATGAAAGGGTAAACGAAGGGGGGAGAGAGGGAAAGGAGGGAGAACCCCCCTTCGGCCGGTGTTTGGGGGCAGTGGGAAATCATATAAACCTGGCAAGCACAGCGGGGGGGGGGGGGGAAGACGAACCACGTCAACGAGTGAAGCTGCTCTGCCAAGGAGGGAGTGCTGCGGCAGGGGGCCCAGAGGGGCGGAGAGGAAAGATGCGCCCTCCCCCCTCTCCGTCGAGGAGCACTGACAACATATTTCCAACAAAGGAGGTGGGTGTCCGCAAACAGCCGAAAACGCAAAACCGTCCACTGCCTTACGCACGGCCCGTCTAAAGCGCTGCGACTGCGAATTACGAAAAAAACTGAACTACGTGTTTTTGCGGCTTTGCATGTAAAATCCACCACCACCACCACCACCACCACCACCACCACCCGCCCCGACCGCCCATCTCCCCACCGAGATTCGAGGCATCAGGTTGTACGGCACCTTCACCATGCTCCTGCTGCTGCTCGGTGCGTGGTTGCTGTGAGCCTGCTCCTCCACCTGCTCTAGCTCGTCCCGCCGTACACTCATCATGTACTGCACCACGTGACTTGGCAATACTTCAGACAGCAGGCGGTGCTGGGCCTCCAGAGCCTCCACGAGGGAGCACTCCGCATGGACCTGAGGGGGTGGTGGTGGGGGGGGAAGGTGTGGGGAAGACGAACCACGTGAACGAGTGAAGCTGCTGCCAGGGCAAGAGTGTAGTGCCAGGAGTCGAGAACTGACCAAAAGGCGTTCTTGAAGGCGGTGACCTCGGGATGATGTAGGGAAGATGATGGAGGAAAAAGACTACCTACCTATAGCCGCCGTGTGTGAGGGGGCCGTGTGTGGGGGGGCCGTGTGGCGCCCGTGGGGGTTGAGGGATCGGGGTTGCGGTGGGCATCACAGCTCTGTAAACCATCAATCAACACCCCTCTCAATGCGCTGGCGAAGAATGTCCCCCTTCCCCGACCATCACCACCACCACCATCACCTCCACCACCACCACCACCACCACCACCACCACCACCACCACCACCAACAACAACAACAACAACAACAACAACAACAACAACAACAACAACAACAATAAGACGCCATATATTGCCACCACCTAAAAACGTAATCCGCAGCGATGGCAACAAACATACGACTGAGCAATAAATCCAAACATACATACATACATACATACATACATACATACATACATACATACATACATACATACATACATACATACATACATACATACATACATACATACATACATACATACATACATACATACATACATACATACATACATACATACATACATACATACATACATACATACATACATACATACATACATACATACATACATACATACATACATACATACATACATACATACGCCGAGCTGGCTACCCTCCCCCCCTGTGGTTTCCGGAGGCTTGATCGCCCTGCGTTGCCGCAGGGTCTTCCCGTTTGAGTACTTTTCAATTTAGACCCAGTGCTGTGGAAGGGCGCGGACTTGTGCGGTGTTACCCCCTCGACGGGGGCTATCTCCCCTGGACTAGCCCAGGGAGGGAGAGGCGGAGGAGGGTAGTAGTCTCAGGAGGCTGTTTGGCGTCTTGTGGTGTGAGCTCTTTGCGCTCTTTTTTGCGTGAGGATTTTTGAGCTTGGTGACCTCCCCAGCCCGGGAAGACTCGTCGGGCTCCCGGTCGCCCAAGTCCTGGTAGCGAGCTCTCTGAGATGCTCGGTTCGTTCGGTCGGCAGGAAGAGCCCCCCAGTTGCGACTTCGTTTATGTTAGGAGACCAACGGGCATAGATCCCGTCTAGTTGGAGCGCCAAACAAGCGCTGTTGCGTGCCGGCCGTCGTTTCCCGTGCGGCCTGACCCGGGGGCGGAGTGCATGAGACTAACCAGCCGTATGCACCCGCCCCCCGCGCTGTGCTTCGGCCCTGGGCCCCCGGCTTTTCAGCCCACAGTGTAATCAACGTCATACATACATACGTGCACACACAACACACAGTACACACGCACACAGGCCCACCTGGTTGGTGATGTCCGTCTGCACCACCAGCACCGCCCTCTGGCCGGTATGAGGCTCCAGGCAGGGCCGCACCATCACTTGATGCCACTGAAGACACTCAGACGCGTCAACTCCACCTCCACCTCCATCTACAACACCGCCACCGCCACGAGCATTGCACGCCAGGCCGCCGCCGTCGGGACCGCTGCGGCGGCGCAGCACCGCCGCCGCCGCCGCTCCGGATGCCGCCGCCGCCGCCGCGGAAGCAAACACGGCCGTCCCGCTAAGGAGATCACAGCCGCCGGCCCCGCCGCCGCCGTCAGTCGCCGTACTCGCCCTGTAAGATCGTCCAGCTTCAACTACGGAATCTAGAAGGTTCATCAGATCCTGCGTGGAGGCTTGTGTACGGCGGGACATGTTATTGTTGTTGTTATTGTTGCCACCTACGGTGCTCGATAGCAAGCTCAAGAGTGCCCGGCGCCGGCGGATTGAGAAAGACGCGGCGGCGGTGGCGCCGCCGCCGCCGCTGCCGCCGGCAGCGGCAGCGTACGGCCAGATGTCACAATCGCCGCCGCCGCCAGCAGCCGTGCCTCTGGGGAAGATAGGTACGGAAGCGGAGGCGATGGCGGAGACAGAGGCCGGGATAGAGAAGGCGCTGTTTGTGCCAGTCCGGGTGTGGCGGGATGCAGCAGCTGGCGGGACGCGCGGTAAGGTAGAAGAAGCGGAGCGGCCAGCGCCGACGATGGTAGTAGCGGCGGCGGCAGCGGCGGTGGGGATGGCAGGGTTCCTAAGGCGTACGGCCGATGGCGGGCGTGCTGTGTACTGCAGCAGCCCAGGCCGCCAGGGTACAGCAGACCGGAGCGCCATTACGCGGCGATGAGGTGTGACGTCACTGGCGACACCAGTGTACGGCGGCCACGGAACCGGCGGCGGCGCCGCCGCCATCGCAGCCGCCGCCGCGGAGGCGGCAGCTGCTGGGTAGGAGAAAGCCGACGGCAGCAGACACGGCGACAGCAAGGGCGACTCAGGGAACATCGGGGGAGGGGGAGGCGGAGGCGGTGATGACGCCGATGTTGGCGCAGGTAATCGCATGCCAGCGCCGGGAGCTGTGGCCGCAGCGGCAGCGCCGCCGCCACCTCCTCCCAGTATGGCCTCGGCGGGCGCTGCTGCCACAGCCGCGCGCGGGGAGCTGTCGGTGATGGCGTCCAAGCCCACAGCCTCGCGAGGTTGGAGCTCTGGCAACAGCCGCAGTCGCGGCGCCAACGAAGCCGGCGGCGGCGGCTGTGACGGAGGCGGGTCCCGGTCCCCGACGGCGCCGTCAACGCTGCCTCGAGGCAAGGCGTCGAAAACGCACCCACCCATAGCGGCGGCCGCTGCTGCGGCGGCGGCGGCGGCAGCAGTTGCAGTAGCAGTAGCGTCGCTGCCGCTGCCGCCGCTGCCGCCAAGGAAGAACGAGCCTGCCGTAAGCCTGGCCGCCCTGGCCGCGGCCGCCGTCGCTGAGCCGCGTGTGTACCGATCAGGCTACAAAGTGTGGAGAAGGTAGAAGGTAGAAGGGAAAGGCAGCAGCGGCGGCGCGAGCATTCAGGGCAACCAAACCCCCTCATCCTGCGAAACCTTAGCGTCTCAAGTATAGTGGAAGTGAAATCTATAATTTATAGAAAGAATGTTGTATAATTTGGAATAGTACATAAAGAGTTCTGACTTCCTTTGTGCCTGTGCCTATGCCTATATACGTGTCTATATACGTGTGTGTACATGTGTGCGGAGACGGCGCGTCATCGTGTGCTTCTGTTGGAGCGAAGCGACGGTGACGCCAACCACAGGGGATGCCAGCCCACTGGCCACTAGCGGAGCCGTACAGCCAGCCAGCCCACAGTAAGGGAGGGATCCGCGACCGCCCCAGAGGCAGGCCCCGGACCTGTCATTGGCCCTCACCCTCGCCCAGCCCGAATCCCAACCGCTCTAGCTTTTCTTTCCAAGTCTTTTCCCTACGCGTTTTACAGAATACAGTGGCTGCAGTTTTGTTCCACTTAGAAAGTTTAGTTGAAGCTCGTTCCTAAGGGAAGTCCTGATGCGGCTTCTAACCGCTCCGCTTTCAGGGTGTGTGGCAAAGCAGCCGCTGCCGGCGCGGGGCTCGGTCGGTCATGTGATCAGCGGTAAGGTAACGTTATGTTATGTTATTTAATGTAGAAAGCATCTTTTTTATTTACATTACGCACCAGCGGTAGCAGCAGAGACAGCTCCAGCTGCGAGTCCTCATCAAGACATGGTGCAGTTGCCGGCACCACTTCCACCAGACTGGCAGCAGCCCCGTCCTTCTCCTCGTTTGCCGCCGCCGCCGCCGCCGCCGCCGCTACTGCTAATTGCTTTGAGGAACTGGAAGAGGAGGACACGGGTGTGGTAGCTCTGCCATCGGTGCTGGCGGCAGCGTCGACGCCGATTCCACTGGAGGAAAAGGGCACTAGGGAGGTGCTCCTGCCGCCGCCGCCGCCGCCGATGCCGATGCCGATGCCCACGCCACTGCCGCCCCCAGCGGCACTGCTGCTGCCGCCGCCGCCACTAGCCCTACCAGCGCCACTACCATCTGTCGTGGCAGAACACGTGGGCAGTGACGCGGCGCACCCGAACTCAACGGGCTCCACGACAATGTCCTTCCCCCCCTCCGCCAAAGAACACGACAACACCACAGCACTCGATACAGCCGCGGCGGCGGCGGCGGCGGCAGTAGCGAAATGCTGGGTACGCGGATACCGGCTGTTGCGGCCCTGATGGACTTGGGAAGAGCACTCGGTAGTGGTGGCGGCGGTACCTCCACTGCCGCCGCTGCCGCCAGCTGCGGCTGCGGCGGCGGCAGTAGCGGTGGCGGCGGCGCTGATGATGGAGCCGCTGCCCGCACCGACAGTCGAGACTCCATCAAAGCTGAGCGACCGAATCGACTGCTCCAGGGTGGACATGATCGCGTGGTGCTGTAGAAGGAAGTTACTGGTTTCGGAGTTGGACATCGGCCGCTGGCGCAGCAGCTGCTGCTGTTGCTGCTGCAGCGGCGGCAGCGACGGCTTTGGCTGCCGCGGCTGTTGCTGCTGTTGTTGTTGCTGTTGTGGTGGCGGGAGGAGGGGCTCAAAGTCCAAGGAGAACGTGGTGTCTAGGCCGGGAGTGGTGGAGCCGGTTATCGTGAGGCCGCCGCCGCCGCCGCCGCCGCCACCGCCGCCAGCGGCAATACCGCCAATGCCGCCGCCGCTGAGCTCCGTTGTCGTATCTGTACGGCACACATGGATGGAACAAGGGGGATGCCCCGACAGGGGCATTAGGGGGAACCACGTGACGCAAAGAGCAAAAGATCAAATGCTGAGGGGAGCTGCATAAGGGGGGGAAAGACGAACCACGTGAACGAGTGAAGGTGCTGCCAGGGCAAGAGTGTAGTGCCAGAAGTAGAACTGACCAAAAGGCGTTCTTGAAGGCGGCGACCTCGGGATGATGTACTGAAGATGATGTCGGAAAAAGACTACCTACCTATAGCAGCCAGGACTAAAAAAGCGCGGAAAAAAAAACAGTAATGCCAAGCCGTAAAAAAGTAGGTGTAAAAGCGGCGGAGAAGTAGTAAAGAACTGCTGACGTGAAGCTGGAATAAAGTTTGCCGCCGGCCTGGCATACGGCCTGGCATACGGGGAGCCAGGGGGCCAGGGGACACACGTCCATTACGCGCGGAGGTCGAGGTGCTGAAAAGAGTGCGCTGCACCGCTCGTTCTCTTAAACACTTGCGCGCGCGCGCGAGGGCATGAAGTAACATGGCATAAAAAGCGCGACGCAGGACTCGACCCAGGAATCTTGATCAGGACTAAACCCCTGTGCTGCTGTGCTATATAATACTACGTTGCAACAAAATACACTGCGCTATACAGTAAATGAGAATGATTTACCGCAATTGACTGGGACATACTTATACCGTACTCATACTCACTGAATGGGTCCGGTCCATCCACAAACCACGAGGACCCAGTACCCGTGACCGCAAGTGCCGCCGCCGCCGCCGCCGCCGCCGCAAACGGCCCTTCACGGTGCCCGCCACCGCTGCCGCCGCCGCCGCCGCCAGGGCTTCCACCAAAGCTGCCACCGCCGCCGCCGCCGCCGCCGCCACCACGCCGTACCATCATGGCGTGAGCCACAGGATCCAGACCAGGAACTCCGGCAGGAAATGAGTTGAGTGACGGCCAGGCGGCCCGGCTCACGTTCTCGAGAGGCAGACGGTTGCCGTTACTACCGTTACAGTTACCGTTACGGTTAAAAATGCTAGTGGCGCCAAAGGACGAGCTCGCGCACGGGGGGTTGAGGACGTGGCGATGTTGCGATTGCTCCTCCTGCTGCTGCCGCTCCTGCTGCTGGAGCTGCTGGAGGTAGTGGTGGTATTGCATCATAGCGACTGAAACTTGCCGTCCAGCCGGCAACGGCATGGGCGGCGATTCTTCTTGAGCACGGGGCACGAGGCCAAAGCTCGAGGCTCCGTGAACTGCGGGCTGGAGGTCCCCCTCCTCCTCCTCCTCCTCCTCCTCCGCCGCCGCCGCCGCCGCCGTTATCGCTGCATCTGTTCCGCTTTGCATTCTTCGGATTTCAGACTGGGCTACCGCATGAATCTGAATCGGCGTCTGAGTCGGGGTTTGGGTCTGGGCGCGCTTCGCATGCGGTCTTCCCAGGCTGCTGACTTCTTCTCGATGACGACGATGCTCCTCGGGCTCCTGAGGAGGTGGTGTGGGGGGCGACAACGGTGCCTCCGCACCCACGGACGCAAGGCGCTGAGATGATGCGGCAGCGCCGACACGGCGGCGTTCCGAAGCCTCCCGGCGTTCTACTGCCGCCGCCGCCGCTGCCACTGCCACACCCGCCGCTGCCGCCAGCGCGGCGGCGACACCGCTGCCGGCCGGCGGATTGGCTGCAACTGGATGCAGGTGAAGGTATGGCGGCATGAGCACCACGCCCTGCCACTCCTGGGATTCGATCGGGGGTTGCGCACGGTGAAGGTGTGTTTAGTCAGGAACCCAAAGTCAAATGGCGCACAGGAAACAAATAAGACACAGAAAAGACACGAAAACAGACAGAGGAGAAGAAATACCAAAAAACATGAAAACAACTTCTCGATAGGTTTCAACCTCTTATCCTGTACCATACACGGCACCTCCCCTCCCCCATCGTGAGCGCGAGCTTTATATATCGCACAGCACCGTGTGGCGCTACGATTTCATTTTGTAGTACGCACTAACCAGCCGTATACAGTACCACGGCAACGTACGGTCCTCGTTCTGAGCGGTACGAGCGGCACCCCTGGCGGTACATGGCGCAGAACATACATACATACATACATACATACATACATACATACATACATACATACATACATACATACATACATACATACATACATACATACATACATACATACATACATACATACATACATACATACATACATACATTCATATCATATACATACATCTCGCATACACCTCGCACCTCGCCTCTCTCCACCGCACGCAACGCAGCCTCGCCCTTCCCAGGCTCCAACGAAAACAGCACCCGAAGCACTTCAACATTGGATGGGCCCACAAGCTCTCCGCCACGGTCGGCCGCGCGGCAGGAGGAGGAGGAGGAGGCGGCGGCGGCGGCCC
>NW_003307569.1:746424-746961 GCF_000143455.1 Volvox carteri f. nagariensis | reverse complement strand
CACCGGCTGCGTAGGGGAGGAGGGGGGGAAGGAGGGGGGGAGGAGGGGGGGCGGGGGGGGGGTGGAAGGGGGGAGGAGGAGGGGGGAGGAGGGGGGGTGGAAGGGGGGAGGAGGGGGGGAGGAGGGGGGGAGGAAGGGGGGGAGGAAGGGGGGAGGAGGGGAAAGACGAACCACGTGAACGAGTGAAGCTGCTGCCAGGGCAAGAGTGTAGTGCCAGGAGTAGAACTGACCAAAAGGCGTTCTTGAAGGCGGCGAGGAGGAGGAGGGGGAGACTTGATAGGAAATGAGGAAGGAGAGGAGGAAGAACATTCGATGAAACGCGCAACACTGCCTTATTATATATATCTACATTATGTAGTTTACGGTTAACAGGAGTAAATGTATTTAACTAAGAATTACTTAAATACATATATTAATTTAATTTGAAAGTGAATTTTTAAAAAACTAAAACATAATAGCTAAAAGTCAAGCAGCGATGCATCCGCGATGACATGATGTGAAGGAGAGAGGAAGGGCATCCCTCCCACGCAGGGAAGG
>NW_003307569.1:684188-745784 GCF_000143455.1 Volvox carteri f. nagariensis | reverse complement strand
CGCCACCGCCACCGCCACCGCCACCGCCACCGCCGCCGCCGCCGCCGCCACCGCCGCCGCTGCCGCTGCTGTCGCCAACGCCGCCGCTGCCTCCAGTGCCCAGACCAGGACTTTCTACCCCCGGCGCAAAAGTCGGAGCGCGATACGCAAACGGGGACACCTGAAAAATTAGAAACAACGTGGCGTCAAAACACGTCAGACCACGTCGTACTGTCGTACAGCTCTCAAATATATATTCCGTACCAAATCTTACAAACACCAGAAACAGCATTTCGGAGAACACCAACTTAATTATTCGTGAGAGTTCTGTGCAATAAAGCTGTACAGCAGGCACACATCCCTCCTTCGCGTCTCAACCCACCCACCCAGCCAGCTACTCGTGCCAGGCACCCGCACGCATGTACATACCCATCCACACACACACACACACCACACCCCATCCCCCACACCCACACCCCACACACGTACACACTCGTACATACATACACACACACTCACTCACCCGGATATTCAGGAAGTAGCGGTCCCGGCCAAAGTTCCCCGGCACGAAGTGCGTGACCGGTGCGAGCCGTCCGGAAAGGAGTTGCCTGAGGGGTATGAGCAGCGTGAGAACATGATATACAAAATAACTTCAGTTCACTTGTCAGCACGGCAGAAAACGGTACGGCGAAGTACGGCGAAGCACGGCAGGACGGCCCCCCTGTGCCTCACATGGTGATGTCGTAGAACAGCGTCCTGAGACAGCCATCCCGGGAAAAGCTGTCGGCCAGGAAGCGCAGGACGTCCTGCACGAGGGGGACCCCGAGGGGGAAGTCGCCGGAATGAGTCGCACATCAAGACATCATTTTCTATCGGCAAACAGGAGCAGCTATTTATGCAGTGCATGCGCTCGCACGCACACTTCGCAATAATAACAGACCGCCAAGACAGCTCCCGAGGCGCTAGGAATAATAATATGCTGCACACTGCCGCATGTGCGAAGCATCCGGTCATCGTCCGGTCGGTCATCACGCCAGTCATTTTGGGCCATGCGCACCTGTTGGTTTCGGAGGTTAAGGTCCCGGAGAGCCGCCTCGTTTGCAAGGATGCAGCGGAGCGACACTGTTCCGTGCTCTGTGGAAACGGATAGCGACAGCTCGTCGCCTTGTCCGGGTGCAGATGCTGTCCGGACAATGCAGGCATGCGGGACTTTGTCAACATTCCTTAAGCGGAGGCTGGTTGTACTGCCATCCCCAGCGGTGTCTTTCGTGCGGTCGAATGCCCAGGAATCGTTCGTCTGCCTAGGCTGTACTGAGTTCACGCAGAGAACAGCCACCGGATCAAGAAGCCCTCGAAGCAAAGTTTCTAGCTCCGCATGCTCCAGCACGCCGATAGCTCCGGTAGCTACATGTTCACTGGTGTCGTTGAAGCGGTTATTGATAAGCGACCCCGCATCGGTTTGTTCAACAACTGCAAGTATTGTTTGAAATTACGAAGTTTGTAACGCAAAACTAATCTAGAGGGTCTGCCAAACGAACTTTTGCTCATGGGCCACACCAGGAAGTTCCCTCGGTGAGACGACGTCGTGTCCAAGTTTGACAGCTCCACAGCAATTCCCCATGTCGGGTTCAGCGGCCGATTTGCATATTCATTTCCAACCTGGCCTCCCCCTCCACCTCAGATAGCTGTATTGAGCCTTGTAATAACTCATCATTAGCGCGACAGACGCACTACTTATTTCATTAAAATGCGTAAAGGTATGCCCATCCCTTATGCGGGTCGTTGAAGTTACAAATTGCCCACCTGGAAAGCTCCATCAGAAATTACTCAAATTCTGCCACATAGCCATAGTGACTAGCGCACTTGTATGATACACAAAATCCGCACTGTCCGAAAAGTTACCCGAAGTTATGGCGCACGGCAATGCACGGCAACTCTTCGCTACACGTTCCAGAAAAAAAGCGACCTTCTCCTTCTTTCGCCACTGCCTCCCTTAGGCTTCAATTCCCTGTTACTACGGGGAGCTTGGTTACATGCCAATACTTTTAACCACCACGTGGTGTACGGTATTTGAGTCTCGCCGGAAACTCTCGTGCATCGACTCACGAGGCCGAGCCAGAATAGGACCCATTAGCAAACATTCTTAAATTTTAAAATATCGCACAGGCGCTTCCTTGACAGAAGACCCAAATCCCTTTAACATTGTATATATATCACTCCAGCGCAACCACCCAGCACGTGCTGCGTAGAGCTGCGCCCACCTCGCGTGTACGCATCGCTCACGTCCGCTCTCTTGATGATTCAGCACCATGGGAAACTATACGAAAAACGCGTCCTCATGCTCACAACCACCTAGCCCCCAACACCAACCAACCGCCAGCCAGCCATGTTACGGTGTAAGCCTCCTTAAATGCACGCACACTGCGAATCAGGGCCATCCCAACCTGCCGCAGCGCTTTTACGCCCTCCTCGAAAGCCAACCTCACCCAACAGCTGCACGACAGCCGAAATACATCCCACTTAAAGCAACCATCATCACGATGATCCAAGCAAAAACAAAAGCAAACCAACGCGGGCACGCAGTTCCCGCTGTTTCCTCACGTAAACAACGGACCACCGGTGTGGTCGCTGTTGCGCCGTTAAGCAAGCCCGCTCCTTTATCCTTAACACGAAATTTCCGGCAGCAAGCGCGCAACACATGCGCGGCACCGGCACCGCTCAGCAAACATGCTGAAGATAAGCACACAACGAAACACACGCGACGTTGCGCAATCCGCAATGCGCGCTCGCTTCAACACTGCCTTCAATTACATGCCATACCACCTAACCCTTCAATGAGGGTGCTGCTGTTGCTTGTCGCAACGAAATCGCGCAATATCAAGTATATCCTACATACCTAACCACCCTGTAACGACATACCGCCAATGAATTCCGCGGTCTGCTGCTCTCTCACTCGGCGCCCTGAAAAGAAATCAGAAAGCTGCCAGCCAGCCAGCAAGATCCAAACAATATTATTATTGATAATGTCGATTGTCATATCATGATCATACACAAGTTCGCGCGAATTGATTCAGTTTAAAAGTTCAAGATGAACTGAATGGGAGCAAGTGGGTTAAGGAGGGGGTTAACAAACCTGCTCGCCACCACCGCTGGCATGACGGAAAACGTTGGTAAAAACGTCGCACCGCTCACATCACACCTCCACCTCCACCCACACCGCCGCCACAGCTTTATCGCATTCAGCCGGTCGACCCATGCCACGGCCAGTCGACCCTAATCCTTCCAGCATCACTCGGCTTACAGTGCACTGGACACTAGGGCCTTAGGAAAACCTAAACACGAAAGGCGACACGCGGGATATCATGCGCGGGACAACGCCTGCACGGAGAAGCCGCAGTGAATGCATCCCAGTCAATTGGAGACCCGAGACCCGGATAAAGCTAGACGAGCCGAAGCCCGTGTGCTCCGAAACAGGCGGCTATAAAAAAAACCCAAGCCATATGGGAAAATGCACAAGAGCGCTATCGCGCATGTGGCCTACGGAACAAAGCGCTCAGGTTGCGGAACGCTCGCGTACCTGCGTGAATAACTTGCGTGGCCGAACGCAAGAGCAGGCTGTGAGAACAGCCCCGTACGACTGCCCGTACAACCCGTACATCCAAGCATCGAACGGTATAAAACAGGCAGACACAGCTTTGCCAGGAAGGCCTCAGCCGGTCGCCTTGCCAATCCTCTGGACCATGACATAAAATTACAGCAACCGGCAGCAAACTAAGCACAGATAAAAAAACATGCAAGGAAACACCAGGCCTAGCACTTATATAAGTGCTATGGCCTTGATGTGCGCGTCGTCGGAACAAATCAATCGTAGACAAGAAAATTTAAGCGTGGTTTTAATGCACGGCCCCTTGTAAGCTAGCCGTTGATAACTGAGGACTCATGTTTAGCGCGAACGGGAGATAACGAAGGAAAGGACACGGAGGGATGGCCAGTACGCAGCATACCTTCGCGCTTTGAAGGATGCGATGTGCGCGCTTTTGGACATGTACGGGGTGCGTACGCTGTATGTTGAAGCATGTAGGGATGGCAAGCCAAGAAATCAAAGGGAGCTCATTCCTGTACAGTTTTCCATCCAAATCCGACCATCTAACATTTCGTGCGAATCGTTCATCTGGATGAATAGCCGTTCGTTTGCGATCTTCGATTGTCAATGAAAGAAACAACCCGAGCCAGCATGCATGCTGCCAAACAGGAAAACAAATTGTACCAAAGACCTGCAGTAAAATTTTTGATCGTCAAAAACGCATGCAAAGATGCAGGTGCTCGTGAAGTGCAATTGTAAAGCGTAGCACAGGTCCGACTTGCCTGGCTATTTAGCGAGGCCAATGATCCCACCGCTACCAAGCACGGTGGGGGGACAGAGGAGCACTACGTATTGAAAGAAGCGCATAGCCACGCCATAGCGCATAGTGATGCAAAAAGCGAATAGCCACGCCAGTCATTCGGGCCGAACCGTGGTTCATTCTAGTGCTGCGCTTATCTAGGTTACCTCAACACTTTTTATTTCCACTAGGCACTCAAACATATTTTTATTTTCACGCATTTTGGCGGCCAAAATCTGAACCATGTATTTGACGGTGGTCATCTGGGCCACGCAACCTCCCAACCTCGCTGTTTCCAATCTTTGTCAAACTTTTTCTTGTGTAGCACACTTTTTTTTGCAGCCCACATGTTGCGTTATCTAGCACGTGGTGCTGGTTGGATCAAACGCACTGCCTGCCACCAGCGACAAAGACGCACCAGAACCCGATTGATGGTGCTGGTTGTTTGGGTGATGGGGTTGAGGAAGCGGTAATCCGCCGGTTCCGCTCGCACCACCGATGCCTCCTCTGCCGCTTGCCAGGCGCCTGGAGTTTGGCGGCGACACAGACGTCGACGGTGGGAGCAATGTGCTCAGCGTGCCGAGCAGCATAGCGCGCTGCTGCTTGTCGCGCCGTTGGCGGCCCGCAGCGGGCGATTGCGGCAACCAGAGGTACTAGCACCGGAAGGAGGTGGGAAGAGGCGAAAGAGGCGGAGGAGAAAAAAGATGCAGTAAGTAAATGGAATAACGAGACAAATAAGTTGGAGCATTAACCCATTATACATCGTGCGGACATTATTAGTTGTTAACACCAACTGTAAATATCCAAGTACCCAGTTAGCAAAGACGCACATGAGGAGACGTGTCGGGCGGGATCTGCATGTTGGGATGAGAACGGGAAACACGCCGACTTCCGAAACAGGACAGCAGAGGGTTTTGAAGCAGGGCAACAGGGCCCTTCCTGCTTATTCACAACTTTCCTTTCCTCCTATCTCCCTCCTCCTTCTCCTCCTTCTCCTCCTCACCGCCCTCCTGCCATACCTTCCTCCTACCTCCCCCCCTTCCTTCCTTCCTTCCCCCTCTCCCTCTCTGTCTCCCTCTCTTACCGTTTCCATCCTTCCCTTCCCCTTGACCTCCACCCCCCCGGTGGGCGCCCACAGCTCCTCGTCCTCCTCGGGTGCCAGCAGCCGCCGAGTGGCACACGACACGTGGATGGCACCGGGGCGGCCCGTGCTCTCCTGGAGGGGAGGGGAAAGGGAACGAGCGCAGGAGGGGGGCGGAAGGGGGGGAGTGGGCGGGGAGGGATTGAGGGAGGGAGGGAGGGGCAGAGGAAGGGGGGGAGAAAAGCGCGCGGCGAAGCTCTAAAGACACGAGAGGGGGAAAGCGAGAAGGGAGGAAGCGGGGGTGCGAAACGATGTGGGTGGCGATGTCAACACCCAACTGTTCACGTCCAGACAGCAAAGCATCCAAGACCCCAACGAAGCAGCCGAACGGGGGGGAGGGAGAAGAAAAGACTCCAGGAGAGGGGGAGGGCGCGAAAACAGGAGCAATTATCTAGAATATAAAAAGTTTTACAACAAGACGATGGCTCAGGCACAATCCCAACACGCACCGTCCGGGTAGTAGTAGCGGGGGTCGGAACAAGGGACTAACAGAAGACTAACCGGATGGACATGACAGCACGTGTGTGTGTGTGGGACCGGGTTGGGAAGTCAAGTGAAGATGAGTTCAGGCACCAGACCTCTCTTCCGCACTTTGGAGCACTGCGTTTCATCACGCCTGGGTCCCGGGTCTTGGTGGTAACATCTAATGAACTCATGTGTGCATGTATGCATGTAGTATGCATGTAGTGTGCATTGTTGCATGTATGCATGTAGTGTGCATGTAGTGTGCATGTAGTGTGCATTGTTGCATGTATGCATGTAGTGTGCATGTAGTGTGCATGTAGTGTGCATGTAGTGTGCATGTAGTGTGCATGTAGTGTGCATGTAGTGTGCATTGTTGCATGTATGCATGTAGTGTGCATGTATGCATGTAGTGTGCATGTAGTGTGCATGTATGCATGTAGTGTGCATGTAGTGTGCATGTAGTGTGCATGTATGCATGTAGTGTGCATGTAGTGTGCATGTAGTGTGCATGTATGCATGTAGTGTGCATGTAGTGTGCATGTAGTGTGCATGTAGTGTGCATGTAGTGTGCATGTATGCATGTAGTGTGCATGTATGCATGTGGTTATCCCTTGTTCGGGCTTACCATGCGGCTGGCGGTATTTATGGTGTCACCTGTAGAGAGTAATGCGAGGGGGAGGGGGGGCGTTGGAGGCGGCAGGGAGGCAAAAAAACAGTAAGGCATCCAGCAGACATGAAGAATGCCGCAAAAAACCGTGCATGGGGATGCACCTCACCATGCACATGAAAACATGAAAGGCAGGGACGCGTCGGGAGCAGGAACGAGACGATCAGTTAGTGATCAAAGTGATGAGGGGAGGCGAGGAGTTGCGGAGAGTGTGTGTGTGTGTGTAATAGCTGCCGCTTAGTCCGGCACACACATCATCTACAAATACGCGTTAAGGCGCTCTGCCGGCATCTTGAGAGGTCTTTTCACCGGCCAGCCACTAGAAAGAAAGAAAGAGAGAGAGAGAGAGAGAGAGAGAGAGAGAGAAGGCAGCAGGGGAATGGAGGGAGGCGAATTGGAAGGTTTGCTAGCAAAGGCATGTGCGCATGTGTATGTGGTTGCCGGTGGCATCCTCAATGGTATCCAGCAAGGACGCGGTACAAGAGAAGACATGACGGCCGTGAAGGGTCCGCTGCGAAGGGCGGAGGACACAGGATGACGAGTACGGCAAGTCGTACAACTGGCGCCGGTTCAGCCTGGTACACATGCGTGGATGACACTGGACGCACAAATGCGTGTCCCTCTCTGCTCCCGCCTTCCCCCCTCGCCACTTCCCTCGCCTTCCCCCCTCGCCTTCCCCCCTCGCCTTCCCCCCTCGCCACTTCCCTCGCCTTCCCCCCTCGCCTTCCCCCCTCGCCACTGCCCTCGCCACTTCCCTCGCCACTCCCCCCCTCGTCCCCAAACCCCACACACGCTCACCGAAAAGGCAAAAGCGCGGCATCTTCTGGCCCACAACACCGCTCATCACCGAGCCGCTGTGGATGCCCACTCGGACCTAAGCGGGTTGGGGGAAGGGGAATGCGATTCGGAATTTTTTTATTGAGCGGGGAAATGTAAACAACGACTGGGGAAACCATTTAATGACCTAAGGTGAAGCCCCCGATATTCCTTATTAAAAAAAACTTGCTGTTACGACTTGGGCCCCCGACGTATTTTACTGATCTGACCCAATTTGCTTATGTGACCATTGCTGATGGGATGGGCACTGTTCAACATGGTCCACGCCCGACCTAAAGTCTACAGTATTTATTTAAATTTTATTAGTACTTACCTAAATTCTACAACATTAATTTAAAATCTTCAGTATATCTAAGTTATACGGTGTATTTATACCTGCACCACGGCCGCATAGAGGATGCAACGGTATCATCAGAACGTTTTTTTATCGTTGAGCAATATCGCTCACAGCTCACAACCCCCCGGACATCAAGGGAACACTCAATTACCGTACCGTGCCGTACCTGCACCTGCTCGCCCGTGTTTGGCATGGTGACCTTGGCCGCCTCCTCCAGCATGGCCCTCGCGAACATGACCACCCGCATGGCGTGCAGCGGGTCCGTGTCCCCCTGGCCCCGAACAGCCTGGCCGTACCCGTAACCGTCGCGGGACATCAGCCCGCCGGCAACCATGTAGCAGTCGCCGATGGTCTCCACCTTGTACACGCCGTACACGTCCGTCAGGCTGTCAAACCTGGTGTACAGGTCGTTCAAAAAGGTCATCACCACGGCAGGGGGTACCTCCTTCGACATCTCCGTGAAACCCTTGATGTCTGAATCCCGGGAAAGGGGGGGGGCAGGGAGGTGGTAAGAGGGTGAGGGAGGTGAGGGAGGAATCGCTAGCTTAAAAAAATTTAATTTGTGGTCCGGGAATGCCGGGAGTGTACGGGGAAGGGCGAAGTAACAAACCGCAATCTCCGTCCTTTAAACTGTAACACCAGGCAAAGAGTACTCAGGGAGATGCCAAGGGAGCTTAACCCTTCCTACACTGACCACCTAAAACCACTTAAGACCACTTCCCTAAAGGTCCGTAAAAGGTAGAACCGGGGGACGCAGGAAACGGGGGGGCGCGAGCGAGATCAACATCTAGTGCAGGAGCGGCACCACGAACAGGCCTATAGCTGTGAAGACCCGTTCCCCCTCACCCGCAAACAGGACAGTCACGTTGTCGTGCAGGGTGGCTACAGCAGCTGGGTCCTGCAGGGGGTCATGGAACCCATGGGCCAGGACAGATTGAGCCCCCGGGAGGGAAGTCGACAAATGTGTATCATACATACATACATACATACATACATACATACATACATACATACATACATACATACATACATACATACATACATACATACATACATACATACATACATACATACATACATACATACATACATACATACATACATACATACATACATACAAATAAAAGAATAATAGAGTGGCAGGTAGGCAAGCAGACAGACAGATAGACAGACAGATAGACAGACAGATAGACAGACAGATAGACAGACGCGCAGACAGAGCTGTGGTGCACAGAGCCTCGACAGCCACACGGGGACGGGTTTTTTTTAGCTTTCAGTCGTCTTCATGCTTTTTCATGTTCGCATATGGATGGTGGTGCCGTCATCTCGCAAGCACGCACACCCATGCACACGCAATGTGCGGTACAGGTTCTTCAATAAGGTTGGGATACGAGTACGGCGGATAAGAGTACGGGAGAAGGGATGCAGTACGACAGACCACCTGAATGTGGCGCAGTAGCGTCAGGCCGTTGCGTTCCAGCTCCGCCTCGTCCTTACGGCGCTGAGTCATGTACTGCACCACATGGCTCGGAAAGATGTCCGCCAGCAGCCGGTGCTCCGCCTCTAAGACACGGGCCAACAGTTCCTCAGCACGAACCTGTATCGGACAGTCACGAAACCGTTCACATGCCGTACGAATGCTGTACCAATATCGTACATAAATAGACTCTCGTATACGGGAGGGCGTTTGCCGGTTTGGGTGAATGGTTGTGGGTGAGCGGTAGTTACAAGGTTGTAGGTTATGCGTTTATAGGTTACGAGTTGCGCACAAGTGCAGGGGACATCCGTAAAAGATCGGAGATGGATTGTGGATAAGTGGTGCCGCGCGGACAGACAGACAGAAGCACGGACAGACAGACTGAAGCACGGACAGGCAGACATAGGAATGGTGCCCTCTTATCCATCCCTGTTGGTCTTTCGCGACGCTGGATCATGGAGATCTCTAAAACCCTAAATCCAGTACATGCGGTTCCCTTCACCCCCCACCTTGCTTGTGACGTCCGTCTGGATGACCTGAGGGTCGCAGCGGGACATGCAGCGCAGCGGCCAAAGAGCGTGACGCGGCAAGGCACAGCAAGGCCAAGCAAAGGACACGGCAAAGCCAAGCAAAAGGCACAGCAAGGGTGGGCGCACGCAGAAGAGTTCATCGCTATTAGTAGGGTCAATCGTGAGCTAGTGAAGCCTGGCAAGACCACCTTGCTACTATCGGGGTTTCCTGGTTTCGGAGCCGCCGCCGCCGCCGCCGCCGCCGCAGCAGTAGCATTAGTATGTTAACGAGGAGGAAGAAAACTAACCCCCCTTTTAATTATTAACACCAAGTACACTCATGTCCTGCACCAGGCGTCGTGCTATACACCATCTGCTTGCATCATGCCCTTCTTCCGCGGACAACTAATCTCATTCGCTAACCGCTAACCGCCAACCGTCAACCGCATCCTTACCATAGTAAGTGGTTCGCTACTCATGGGATCGAAGCACGGCCGCACATGGACCTCATGCCACCGAATGGCCTCAGGCCGCAGCGATGACAAGGCCGCTAGGCCGCTTGCCGCCGCCGGCGCCGCCGCCGTCGTCGTCGGGTGCAGCGGCAGCTCAGATCCCGCCGTGGCATCCAGCGCCGAGTCGTTACCGCCGCCTCCGCCGCTGCCGCCGGGGCGCAGCGTTGGCAGCGGCGTGGAGGCCAGGTTGGCAATCGCTGCCGCCGTCGCCGCCGCTGTGGCGGCGGCGGAGAGGACCTTGCCGGACGGGTGACGGGAGGTGCGCGCGAGTGACCCGCTCCACACCGCCGCACCGTGACCGCCCATCGTCGTTGCGTTGCTACCGCTGCTGACGACAGCGGCGTTAGCGTCTGTCGTCGCCACGCTAACAAGCGCTTTGAGAACCGCCCGAAGGCGCTTACCCTCGTCCAGGCCGGTATGCTGAAGGTATGTGGTGGTGCCGCGGATTGAAGGGACGGAGCTGACGGCAGCGAGGGTGGCGGCGCCGCCGCCACCGCCGGCATCGCGCCGTACCGTCCGTGACGTGCTTACCGGATTTGAATGCACTCCTCCCCCCAGGCTAGACCGCATGAGAGGGGAATTTTGGCGTGGAAGGGCTGGGAGGCTTGAGGCGGCGGCGGCGGCGGCGGCGGCGTTGCTGCCAATTCCATACGGACAGATCGTCAGCGGCAGCCGGGGGGAAGAGGAGTACCGGGAAGACACGGAGTTCGTGGCGGCAGTGGCGCCGCCGGCGGCAGCGGTCATGTGAGCCGCTACCCCCATTGCTGCCGTACCACTATTGTCGTAGGAATTTCCGCCGTCGAGCAAAGGATGCGGAAGTGCTGGGTCCACGGCCTAGGGAAGGCCGACGGGCAGGACGACAGCGGGCACAGGGTCGGCGTGGAGCCAGGTAGAGTTTTGGGGCCAGCCCAGAAACCAGTCCCAGCTTAGCTTACATGGAAACACACCGACCATTTAAAAAGAATATGATGAATAATGACAATCTGGAGCCTCACAATTGAGAGGAGTTGAAACAGAGGGCCGCACGCGACAGTGGGCGTGCAGTGTCCCACGGGTCACAGTGACCCACGCGTCAATCCGGCAGTGTCCAACAAAGGGGGGTGAGTGGGACGATGTCCCACGGTTCCCGCAGATTAGTGACCCGTGGGTCGTTCTGGGTCTCACCGCGGCCTTCGGAACCGGCATGGATGCAGGGAGAGCTGCACGCTGAGCTGCAGGCACCGAAGGAATCTCCACGGTGGGGTCCGTCAACCTCGGCGCGGCGTACGGCGCGGCGTACGGCGTTATCTGCTTTAGGGAAGCGGCAGCGGGACAGGCAGCAGCCACACTCTCGGTAAGAGCAACGAGTGCGCAAACCCCGTACGCCCAGAAATTTTCGAGTAGCACCACCACCACCGTCGCCATTACCAACAGCAGCCAGAAGAATGGCAGCGAATGCAACAACAACAAGAACAGCGGCAGCGGCAAGAGCCATAGCAGCAGCTGCAATACATGTTACATGTTACAAATGCCGCTAACATGTACGCGGGCCGTCCGCAAAAGCCGTAAAGGCCACGGACGGCCAACAACAGCATCACAACAGCAACACAACACCGGGCTTTATTGGGGGGCGCCGTGCTGGCTTGTCATCCCCCCCGCGGCTTTAGGTGTTTTTGCTGTGTCTCGCGCTGGGCTGCATCCGAGAGCCCGCAACCCCCAGGAGGAGACTGACGTGCGGACCAGTTTCGCCTCGTTTGTGAGTGGACCGGCGAGGAAGTGGTGGCCACCCTCGGGAAGTGTTCGTTGTTCGTTGCTCGTGGTAGTTGAACAGCTGGCCTTCGAGGACCAGTGTGCGAGTACTCGCTTTGTGTTGGTCTTCTCTGTGCATCCGTATCTCGGCTTTTGTGGTGTGTCGTCTCAGGCCCGTGGTCCTCCGTGTATCTCTTGCCTTGCTGGCTGCGTGGGGCCCTGTTTTTTTTTTGAGTGTGTAGAGGAGGCCCCCTGAGTAGAGCCCCTGCCCCCGGTGGTGTTTTCTTCTTGTCCTTGTTTTGGCGGTCAAGAGGGACGAGAGCGCGTGAATAGGCAGGCCAGGCGAAGTGGCGCCTTTCGTGCGGTTCTTGTATAGATCGGTTCGCAGTCTTCTGCGCCACTGTGTCGCCTAGCCAGGGGCTGGGAGAGTGTCCCGGTTGGCGTGAGTGAGGGATCGAGGCGCGCGCGGAGGAACAGACGGACGTAGAGCCGCGCGCCCATCCCTGCGCTGTGTTTCGGCCCGGTCAGGGCCCCCGGTGCTCGTCCTTTATCGGGCGAGCCGCCCACAGTGTAACACCCCATCAACAGCATCACAACAGCAACACAGGAGCACCGCAGCGCCTTCACCTTGGGTAGCAGGAAAGACAGCTCCTCCGCTCCCTCTTCGCCCGCCTTGTCCTCATCAATGTACGACAGTGCCCGCGGTGCCGCAAAAGTGCCGTATTGGCCGGCGGTTGTACTGCGCGCCAAGGTCCCGCCAATGCTGCGGCTGCTCCCGGCCTGGAGCACGCTGCCCAGCCGCAGGTAATGCGGTCCAAGCTCGATGGAAAAGTTATTGATCGTGTTGGTGAGAAAGGAGTTTTCCTCCGGTGTAACTGCACAGGTGCCATACACAACGTACGACAGACGTCGTGACAAGCATATAGGTGTGGAGGCCGGGCTAGGGCTACAGACAATGGAAAACCGCCGGGGATAACTAAGCAGCTGTGCAGAACGACAACCAACCAAAACACACAAAGGCTATGGACAAGAGTTGTGCGGGCGTGCGTGTGCGCGTGTTTTGTGCGCGTGTGTGCTCTAAGTGGACTAGAGAGGGATGCAGAGCAATGGCATCTGATAGTCAGTCATGCGCGACTTTGCTCCGAACCAGCCCAGGCCCGTAAAACACCTCACCACACGCACATGTACATACATACGTACTTACATATACACAAGCACGCACACGCACACCAATTGTTGCCATTGCTCCACCTCAACTGAAAAAAAGCGAAACGGCGACATACTATTCAGATCCCAACGGGATTCGTACCTGACTCACGATCAGCAATCTCCAGTCTGGTCTCGCCTGGTACAGAACTGCTCCAATTCCCCATCATCGGCACCACAGCCTCCACAGCCTCCTGGGCATCTCGGGACTCCTGGGACGACCCCACCAACCTCGCCGCCACCAAGTCGGATGCAGCTACAGCCGGCACTGCCGGCGACGGCGCAGCGACGTCGGCAGCATCAACAGCAGCCACGGCGTGCCGGCTAGGATCAGCTACAGCCGCCGCCGCGTCGGAGTTCGAAGCGGCAGATGGGGATGCGGGGAGGCAGCGGCTGGGGGCATTGTTACTCAAAGGATTGGACGCCTCAGACACGGCAGCGCCGCCAAAGGCCGCCGCCATGATGGCCATTGACGACTCAGGCTCCGAGGCGACGATAGCGGTGGTGGCGGTGGCGGCGGCGGCGCCGCTACTACTGCTGCTGCTGCTGCTGCCACTGCTGCGGAATTGCGTCAAATCACCGCTCTTGATTATTGTTGACGCCGAGCTGACCGCAATCAGCTGCGGCACGGGACTCCCGGCGACGGCCGCGGCGGTACCCTCGTGCCCTTCCACACAGCCGTACGGCGCCTTCTCAGCGTCCGCCTCTGCCATCGCCGCCATCGCCACCGTCAAAGCCGGCGGCGGCGACGGCAGCTCTGGCGTCATCGTCAACGTCCCCGGAGAAGCCGTTTGGTCAAGAAGTCGACGTCCGGTGCATCCGGCTGGCGGCGAGATCGCGTTTGCTGAATCGCCGCCAGGCCGCGCTGCCGCTACCGCTGCCACAGCTTCCAGCTCCACCCCTACATATGGAGTGTTTTTCGAAGCCTCGGGTGTACCAGGGACAGCGCCCCGCGCCCCGCCTGTCGCATCCAGGGAGAGCCGCCCTTCCCCGACCCGTGGGTCGTTCCCTTTGGCAGGCACACCGGCGGCCTGCTGTTGCCCCTGGCGCTGACGCTGGTCCTTATCCCGCAATGGGACCGATCCCACGCCGCCGCTGCCGTCGCCGTCGCTGTCGCCGCCGCCACCGCTGCTGCTATCCAGGAGAAATGGTGACGACGCCGGGTCAGACAGGACCGGCAACGCCACCTGAGCGGCCGTTGTTGCACCGCCGACCGCTTCCTGCAGCAATAATATTGGACCGCTGCAAGCAGTAAATTCACTGGCGGTCGCGGGTTCGATCCCGACGCCCCGCGACGAAATCGGGACGTGGCGTGAGGACTCCGATGGCGGAATGGGGGGCCCCCCACTGAAGCAGCCGCCGTCTGTATGTCGTTCCGTCGTGACGTCGCGGTCGTCGTCAGTAGAAGCCGACGCAACATCATCTCCGACATAGTCGACATTACCACCGGCACCGCCAAGGGACCCAGTGGCTCCGGCAGCAGCACTGGCAGCCGCGGCCGCGGCACTGTCGCCATTGGTGGCGGCGGCGGCGGAGGCGGCGGACGTAGCTGCGTCAATAATGACGGAACCTGCCGCCACGGCGCCGGCAGACAACGTGGCCGCAAGGGTGGTGTCGCCAAACGTGGCGCTGCCTCCGCGGGCGCTGGCCCCGCAGGCAGACACGCCAAAACTCGGGTCAGCATCACATGCCGCTGTCGCGGCCGCCGCTGCCGTCCACATCGCCGCCGGCGTCGCGGCGGCGTCGCTATCGGAATCCGACGGCGATGGCGGCTCCGCCGCCGCCAGGGCGATGGGCGCCGAGCGGCCGCTTAAGGTCGTTTTGCCAGTGACGAACCGCTGCTCTACCCAGCTCCCCAGCCCTCCAGCCCGCGTCGGCTGATGCTGATGCTGGTGCGACGGCATCAGCCGGTGCAGCTGGTCCAAGCGCTTTTGCTCATCGCACGCATCGCCCGCCGCCCACACAGCGCCGGCGACGCTCTGCAGCCGCGGCCGAGGCCGCTGCACCTGTCTGGCCGGTGGATGCGAAGGTAGCGGCGGCGGCGGTGCCGCCGCCGCCGCCGTCGCCGCGGGAAGGGCTCCGTACGCACTGGCGCTCCGCGTGTCGTCCTTTGCAAGCGCCGCCGACTGGTAGTAGCGCGCTTCATTTGTTAGCTTCACCGTCGCTTGCAGCTCCCGAATGAGCTGCGCCGTAAAGCGCCGTTGTGAGCCCGGCGAAGGCGATGACGCCGGCGACAGAATGGCGTCGATGCTGCGGTGGCTGATAGGCTCCGCCGGTGCGACGGCGGTCGTTCCGTCACTAGCGGCAGCGATGCCGGCGGCGGCGGCGACGGCGGCGGCGGCAGCGGCTGCAGCCGATGGGGAGGAGGTGTCAGGAGGCGCGGGGGACGCACCAGGAACTGCCAAGGAAGGCGCCGCCGCCGGTTGGAGTGGTTGAGACATCACGGTACGGCGGGTGGTGTCGTACATGGTGCCGTCCTCGCTGTCCGAGTCGCTGTCAGATGCGGCCCACTGCACCCTAGCCGGCATCCGAACCAGCCCTCGCCACTCCTGACGCCGAATCGAATCAATCACAGAACCACGGGTCACAATTATAAAATTCAGTCACAAAGTCGCTCAGTCGTCGACAGGTGTCAGGAAGATTACATGTTGTTATAACATAACAGCAGCCGCAAAGGCAAGGCAAGCAGGTTGTGCCGGAGCTCGCAGCCTTGCAAACCGGGACGTTGGGGCGCGAGTGCCACAACAACAACATACATACCACAACAACATACAACAGGGGTTGCAGCGATTTCTTGAATCACGTACAAGATGTCGCGTCAACCGCCGCGCCAAGCCACAGCAATCCATTCACCATTAACCGACAACGAACTGGTTTTGGTCCCTTGGTCCATACTTGGCAACGATTGATACTACTCAGAGCCGACCAACCAGTTTCCCGCTCTCCCAATCCTTTTCCTATCCACCATCCGACGACCACCCCGCCGCGACTGCTCTCGGCTCTTTTTGTTACCGGCATTTTTGATACCGGCGGCCTGCCTGCCCACAACTCACCGTGCCCTCCGCCACCGCCGCCAAAATCTCCCGGAGTTTCGCTGGCTCGTGTGCAAAGAGCTGCTGAAGCCGATTGGGAATGCTGGGCGGCAGGTGCGGCTGCGGCGGCGGTGCCGCTGCCGCCATGTGGACGCGGCCTGATCCTGGAGAGCGGCCAACCGCCGCCGCCGCCGCCGCCGCCGCCGCAGAACAGGCACACACTGCTACAGCCGGCGCTGCGCCGCCACCGCCACCGCCACCATCTGGCACCCCCGCGCGATCAAATGCTGCAGCAGCAGCAGCAGCAGCAGTAGCAGCAGCCGGCGGTGGCGGCGGCGGCGGCCCGTGTACGGCGGCCGCTGCCGCAACTTTGCTTCCGCTGCCGCGGCGTTCCATTCCTACCAGATAGCCCATGTAGGCGATGCTGGAGCGGTTCTGGTGCAGCACACGCCTGCAATTCGGGAGTCAAGGTGGTTGGAAAGCAAACCAGGTGAGTGGCGAGGGACAGCGCTCATATGGAAGAGATGTGCAGCGGGGGGACAAGTGCTTCCGCGTATAACCTTTTGAGTCCCAGGTGCGCAATATGGGGCGGGGTGGGGGACAGAAGCATTGCAGGGCCCGCCTTTCCCAAGCCCTCTTCCCAAACAATCTGTAACCCCACAGGCACCCCCTCTGATCTCCTCCTCCTCCTCCTTTCCCTGAATCCCTGCCCTGCAACTGCCGGCATACGGCGTTCGACCCATACGACGTTCTCACCTCTGCCTCCATTCCGTTGGTCGGATTGGGCGAACCTCTTTCCAAACCGCCTTCTTCCCTCTCCCCCGCTTCCCGCTCCCCTCTCCCTCCGGATCGCTCTCGCGTCCCGTGCGGATCCCGTCCGAGCCGACAGTCAGTTCCCCTCTCCCCTCCGCTCCCCTCCGCCTGCGGCCCCCCTCTCTCCCTCCCTCCCTCCCCCCCCACACGCCTTGCTTACCCTTGCATGTCGAACATGGTAACTATGGAGGGGATGTTCGAGATGATCATGTAGTCGCGCTGCAGCCGGGCGGCAAGCTCCTTGCCCTCGTACGGCACATCAAGCTCCAGGATCATGGCGGGTATGGCCCCCGCGGGGGAGGCATTGGCGGCGGAAGCGGCGGCGGCGGCGGCGGCGGCCCCGCTGCCGGCCCCGCCATCGGGTTCGATTTCCCAGAGAGGAAGGGCATCCCTCCCACGCAGGGAAGGCCTGATTGGGGTGAGAGCTGGGGGGAGACGACCGAGGAAGGGAAAGAAGGATGTGACTTAGCGAACCCACACGCCTTGCTTACCCTTGCATGTCGAACATGGTAACTATGGAGGGGATGTTCGAGATGATCATGTAGTCGCGCTGCAGCCGGGCGGCAAGCTCCTTGCCCTCGTACGGCACATCAAGCTCCAGGATCATGGCTGGAGTCACACCCACAAGGTCGCTGTCGTGGTCCGATACACCACCGGAACCAGCGCCAACGCCAACGCCGACGCCGATGCCGGCGGCCGTGGCGCCTTCGGCGTTGCAGCGAAGCTTGCCGGGCGGGATGCGGGCCGCCGCCGCCGCTGCCGCCGCTGCGCAGCCGTCCTGCGCCCGCTGCAGGGTACCGGTGCGGTAGGCAAACGGCCAGATCTGTGCGGCCATGTACCGGCACAGGGGTTTAGGGGAAAGGGAAAACGTAGGAAACAAAAGTTTTGAGGAAACAGCATGGGAGGGGAGGGGAAAGACGAACCACACACGATTTAAGCTGCTGAGGGGAGGGGAGGGGAGGGGAGTGGAGAGGGCCAGAAGGCAAGGGAGCGAGGGCAAATGAAACGGCCCTTAGGCGGGCTGGAAGGCGAGCAGGACGGCGTGGGCAGACGGGTAAGCAGCCGCCACCGGTTGCTAGCAGCCACCGCTAGATCCGCCAGGGCGTGAGCGGCTCGCCGCCGCGTGGGGTTCTCCGGGAGCTTTCCCCAGGCGCAACCTCGCCTGCTCCACCCTCGACCCCTCCCCGGGGACCCACCCTTACACACAGGCCATCCCATCTACCCATCCATCCATCCATCCATCCAGACAGACAGACAGACAGACACGCCGCTCACCCGCATATTGAGGAAATAGCGGTTGCGACCGAAATCCCCCGGCACAAAGTGATTCACGTTGTGTAGTTGCCCTTGGAGAAGGCGCCTGGGGTTGAGGTGGTAGGAAAAGCAAAGAAGCAAAACGTCGAGGGGGTGGGTAGTGCACTCGCACTAGACGCGGTCGAGCGCGGGGAAGAGGATATAACGCAGAGAGAGGGGGAAAGACGAACCACGAACGAGTGAAGGTGCTGCCAGGGGGAGCGCAGGTGCGACAGCCGCGGCAGTCAACACCCTGGAGAGCAGTGAGGAGGTGCAACAAGTACTCAAGCAGGCATGCATGACGAATGACGAATGCATGCGTGCAAGGTAAGTACGCAAAAGCAGCAGATGCAGATGCAGGAGCCCTCCCAACCAGCGCCGCTGTAGGAAACCCGCGCCCTAAACCCCTGCGTCTAAACAATCCCGCCGCGAGCCGGCCATGACGATTTTGTGCGCGCGTGCAGTTCAAAGCTGCAACAGAACTGTTTCTGCAGGCAGACAGACAGACAGGCAGACAGACAGACAACATTCTCCCCCGTTTCTTCGGTGCCGCGACCAAGTGTGTGTGTGTGTGTGTGTGTGGCGCCATATACCACAACGTCCTTCAGTTGCGCTTCCGCTGGACTGTCATCTCCCTCTGCTATTGCACGAACGGCCCTATGATACGTTCCACACCCGATCCACAAAAATGCTTACTTGACAATGTCCTGAAAGAGGACCTTCAGGCTCGGGTCTTTTGCGAAGCTGCGCGCCAGGAAATTCAATATATCCTGTTTCGGGAAATCCCGGGAAACCACCATCATGACCATCACCATGAGCACGAGCACAGCCGTGGAAGTGGAAACCCCAAACCACCAACACCCCAACACCCCAAACCACCACCACCACGACTGAAAGCGCTTCCACTTGTGGATGTGGGTTACGGGCCGTGCCAAGGCCTAACAAGGATATCGTGTGGTGGGAGCTGCAAACGGTCGCCTCAAGCCATAATGCAGACGCATCCCACACAGGCAGGCACAAAAAACACCGGCCGCACAGGATGTCCGCGAGGCGGCCAAAAGTGAGCAGAGAGCAAAAAAAGGTGATGCGGGAGTCCACAGGAGTCGGAGTCCACGGCTGCTGGCAGCAGGACGGCTCCTCTGCAACCCGTACAAAGTCTCAAACCGCTAGAGGCAATGGGGTTGAATGCGGGGCCGGCGGCCTACGGAGCGGTTTCTCCTGCAGCCCTGTACCTGGTTCCCTATCCCCTGCGACTTGTGTACCATACCTGCTCATCGAGCAGCTGCAGCGCGCTGACTGCCGCTGCGTTTGCCAGGACGCAGCCCACCGCTGTCGACCCCTGCTCTGTAGAAAACACGAGGCACACTCTCCCGTCGACGCTGCTGCGCTGGATCGCTAGGGTGGCATCCGGCGCGGGAGCTGCGGCCCTCGGGCTGCTGATGCTGCTGTTCAGGGTGTCAAAATTGGACGTGTACGGCGTGGGCGTTACGTAAGACACGTACAGCACTGCGACAGGTTGGTGGAAATGTTTGAGCTCCGCCTCAAGTGTAGCACGGTCGAGGACAGCCAAGCCACTGCCTACGGGAGAGAGGGAGGAGCAGGAGTAAAAGGGATGCTGCGAGTTTTACGTATTTTGCGCTACCATGTTAGGTGTCTGTGCAGCAGATCGAAAGGGTGAAGCCGTTCACGGGGTATCAAGGTAGCCTGGATGGCACACCTAACAGCGTGCTGGCGTTGTTCGACTTCCCCAAGACATCCCCAAGGGACTCCAAAGTTTAGGAAAAATGGAAAGAGATTAGGATACAATTACATTACCTGTTTCCTTGCATAGGCGCTCGACAGGATTATCGATAGGGTCCCCGGGATGGCGAACCGCGAGCCGAGCTGGCCCAGCAGCAGATGTAAGAGATAACATCCTTGGCGTAAGTTTAACCGCATCACCTGCAACATGAGATTCAACCTCATCAATACAGGCCAAAAGCGTGACCTATACTTTAGAAACACTCACACGTTGACGCATGGCGAGCTGAGGCTGTGGCCTTTGCTTTGTCTTGATCCACGGCCTCGTTAGTCTCGCTACACACCAAAGCTCCTCCAGCATGTTTGCTTGCAAATACAGGCTCTTCCGCTCGGGTATGTCCAGTGGATAGGCAGCTCGCAATCCCACCCATGGAGTGCAATTATGCGAGTAACCTTAATTATCCTGGACAAAGTCGTTCGAAGAGGCTCCCCAAAACTATCTTCTATCGTTTCCCCCCTAGTTACCGTCGCCCTTTAACACCTGTTCCGATTCTCAGTTGGACATAATGGATACAGCTCATTCCGCATATCAACAATAACGCAGCACAATAGCATTATTTCGTATTGGGCACGAAAGCCTGCAACGCGAGCAGTACATGACACATGCTTCCACCATTCCGCTACAATGCGCCCGGTCAGGCAAGCAACTACGATCAGTAACCCTTCTGTAGCGGCTGCATTAAGTAAAGGTCTTCACGGCGATTTGTGTTTAGCCATTACAAGAATTAGTACTCCATCACGGTAGTAAGGCATGAAACCCTCTCTTCTAAAATGCTCACTAGCATGGGAAATTTTCTAATTGCTGGAAACGTATCTTACATCCCCCCACGCCCGCATCGTTACCAATTGTCGTCCCGTACGGTGCTTTCAACAGGTCATGGTCCTTTGGTGTTCCGACGCGATAATGCGGTGGGGGAAGGAGCCAGTGGGGGAGTAAATTTACTCGACATATCAATGTAAAGTGCTGCTCCTTAAAACAAGACGTGCTTGCAGCAAGGCACTTTGCCGGAATAGAGTCCTCCTGTCATTACCTACTTCATTCTATTAACCCTATATTGTTCTAAGCTTGCGTACCCTAAGCTTGCGTGAGGAGCCTTCGCCGTCGAGTCCGCATATGGGCGGTTGGCCCGGCACCAGCTTGAAGCATCTTCCAGTATGCATGCCTGTACATAATCGATATCTATAAAAGGTCGAATGACGTTGCGGCTAATGGCTGAGCAAGACAAAGGATTTCGGCTTTGAATGCCGGCCTCGTCACCCCGTCCACGCAGATCCTCTCAATCGCATCGCTGTCCAGATACGAGCCAGATACTTTGCCGCGTGGACGACGGCAATATGGCCGCCCCGGAAGCCTGTCAGCACCACAACCAGACGAAGAATGCAATGTATCGAGAAGCTTCTTGCACACATCGAGGAGCACACGACACAAGACCTCATGCGCGCACCGATTGTGGCCTTCGATGATCGCGGGGATGGGGAGAGTTGCGGTGACAAGTCGGTTGTCGGCTTCCTCGAAGCCGGAAAAAGGGTGGGATCCGTACAGGCCGGTAGCTAGGGCGGCACGTGTGACAATTGATGGGTAGCGTCAACGTGGTGGGAGGTGTGCTTGTTGCAGCAGTGCGGATGCTGTGGGAGCTATGCTTGCACCCGCGGAATCGTCAGCACCGCCTGCGGGCGCCACGCGAATCGCGTCCATCCCGGGTGCATGCCGCATCGACAGTGCGGCAGACCGCAAGTCGGAATGCCCCTGCGGGAAAATGGTAACGCAAGCTGGGTGAAGTCCGGTGCTGTCTGTGATGTTTATTCCCTAAGCGCTAGCGGCTTCAGCAACGCGGCCCACAGCCGCGAGCTTCATCGCAACTCTTCGGAGGCCCCGAACATTGGCCAAATTAAATGTACAAACGAGCAGCTTGCGTATTTCAAAGACAAATGAAAGCAAATTTGTCGGCCTGCTGGTGGCAAGTTGGAATGCTCGTGCGGACAAATGGTAACACAAGCTGAGTGTTCGAGTTATCATAAGCCGTCATCCCGGAATTTGATTATGAGATACACGGCACCTTTTGAGATTAAAATTAGCCCTAGAGGCGTTGATGTGACTTTGACCTCGGTCAATGGAGGCAGCCAAAGTTGTTTGTGCTCATACCTTTTTGTTGGCTATAGGCGAGATACCATGCAATAGTGAGTGCAATTTATTACCAATAACGCGTTTCAGCCGGGCGAGATATTATGTTTGGTCCGTTACACTACGGCCACACGCCACACGGCTACATGGACATGGGCAATCCTACAGGGCGGGACCCCACCTGGGCGCTTCGCGCTGGGGCCCCGCCCCAAAAGCCGGAGCTGGTGGCCTAGGCCGTGCAGCCTGAGGAGTTCACTGCAGAGGAGGTTGGGTATGATTTTGACATACACATGCTTGCGGCAACCGGACTCATGCCACCAGCAACACCATCGAGAGCTGTGCTGGCACCATCTTCTGGTGGGGCTCCACCTCCTCCGTCTCCACGTCCGCATCCGTCTCCCCCTCCACGGTCCCGCGACCATGACCACGGCCACAATGATAGCCATGACCACCGTGGCCGTGGCTGCTGCGGCCACGGCCCATGCTGGGCCCCTTGCCCGCATCTGTGTCCGTGTTCGTGCCTGTGCTTGTGCAGGTGGGAAAATAACACCATGACGTTACAGGATGGAAATACCAGCACGTACGCGACGTGAGCCACCCTGATGGAAGCTTACCGAGGCGGCTCCTCTAAATGCTCGACTGCATCCTCCTCCGCCACCGCCGCTGCCCCAGGATTGGCCCATACTACAACGACACCATCTAGTGCATTGTCAAGCGTCCGTCAGTTATATCACGTCTCTCCTCTCTCCAACGGCTTTTTTAAGCAAAAGTTAACTTGTTTATTTAAGAGCAAGATATCTTTGGAGAAACGTTTTCTTCTCAAAGTCCTAAGCCAAGTCGCAGACCGATCGGCGGATGCAGATTCCGTGATATGCCCAGACTACTACGTCGTCCCCATCCGCTAACCGTTGTCGCTGTCATTCCGAAAAGCCGCCAAAAGCTGAACCAAATTCAAAAACATTGTATGAACCATGACACGGTATCTTTATGATAAATGATAAATGAAACCTAAGCTTATATGGCTCCACCCCGCAGTAGTCCCAAAACCTAAGTCGGTTCCATACCTGAATCCAGCTTTTACACTTGCATGTTCTGTCCTAATTGAATTACAATTAGTACTTTACCCTCAGTGTCAGTATGATCCAGTCTTTCGGGGTTTGTTCTGGTAAAAAGACACGTCTTTCGAAGAGACCCTTGGGGCTTGAAGAGGACTTTAAGCACTGGTAATTTTCAAATGAAATAAATTTTCGGACATAATCAGGATTTACGGAACGTAGACCTCTAAAATCAACCGAATTAGTTGCTGCATATGGCCCGGCATTAACCATTAGATTTACTGCAAGAGTATCGTCAGATTTATCAATATTGGCTTCGTGCATCTAAACTGCGCGTACATCGAAACTTGAGAGGCAATTATTTTTTCAGTCTTTTCGGCCAGTACTTTTTCGGAATCTATAACATTAGCGGCTACTGCAAAATCTCCTTCTTTTTATACCTTTCCCACCCATTTTGTAAAAAAATAATCGCATTTTCTGTTTCTGGAAATTCGGTCTCAATAGTTGCATCGTAATACCCCTCTGAATGTAAGGATCTTATAAAACGTTTTTTACCTTCGCTTTCACATAGGCTTTTTGGTTTATGGTGTTATATAATTTGGCAGTGTTTGGCTGCCCTAATAAAATTATTTATTTCATCCGTAACATCCATAAGCTCGTAAGCTCTTCGTTTTTTCTTCTTGAGTTCAGTGCGACAACATTTTGCTGTTTCTAGGACTTGAAGGACAAGGAATCGGAAATTAACATTAACACTTGCAACGTGTGGTACTGCAAGTCTGCAGGGCCATGACCGTGCGCTGGACCGGAATTCGGTTAGGTCCTGTTACGCCGGTCCAGCAGTGAGGACCAGGACCGGTCCGGCCGTACCAAATGGGGGACTAGAGCGAGGGTTAGAATATTTTTAGATACACTACTGAAACTATCGGTTTAAGGTCCTGGGATCGATTTCCGGGTAGGCCTCCGACATTGTCGGGATTAGTTTTAACTTGTTTCAGAATTGTCCAAGGTTTGAAAATTAGCTCTGTGCAGCGTATATTAAATCTAAACCTCAGTATGTAGATTGTTACAGGGTGGTATAGCTTCACCAGCGGCCCCCTTTCCCATGGCAGCGGCCCCCTTTCCCCTGCTCTCCCCTGCGAGAGGGGCACCCTAATCCATTCACCCCATCCGACTTCAGAATGTATTCGTTGGGTTCAGCAACTCACCACCAGCATCCAGCCAAATCTAGCGGATCAACGGCGCCTCAACTTAGTTCCTGGTCAGCCCGCAAATTGATATAATCCCGTCCTACATCGTCCACAAGATGGGGGGCCACCCCTCAAACAGCCGAGGGGTCGGCAGGCGGATTTGAATCCGGACACTCCGGGAGCAGAAGTCAGGCCTTAACCTCTGCCAGCCACCTGCCTAAGTAAGTATACATGGGCAGTCTTGTTAGGAAGATTTCCACCTGTCAGCGTGCACCAGCCAGGTCAGTAGCATGCATCCCTGCCCATCTTCTCGTCCTTGCACCCTGTCCGGGAGTCCGGCCTTACGCTGTGCCCTTTCTTTTGCTTGAAGGCATGGGAATTTGTGGTCTTTTGGTACTTGCGAATGCGCGGCTCCGTGCTTATTTGCTGCCTGTCTATAGACGACTGGGTATAGACGGTCGTCTATGGGTCGTCTATTAGACGGTCGTCTATATCGTCTAAAAAACTCTTCTATAGACGAGCCGTCTAAAACTCAAAATAGTTCGTCTATAGTCACGTGGAAAAATTACAGACGTGGGAGTACGTGCCCTGGGGTATAGGTTGGTTGCTTATCAAACGATAGCGTTATGTATAGCCGGTGTGTTTAGTTGGTTCAGTAGGCTCCAGACTGATGTGGGCAGTGATGTGGGTTCGTTACCTGTACTCGTTGTAATAACTGCACCCTAAATATATTTTTCGGTTACCCTTGACACGCTACAAACGGTAGCAGTATTTATATACATGCTTCTTCCAGCTCTCTGTCTGATGCCACTCGATGCCCAGTCAAACTTAGATATGGGCTCATGTTGCACAAGTACAGGTACAGAATGCACTTTTTTGTTGCAGTGGAGATTAGGAGGAGCCATGGCTTATGCTCATGGAGGCCGCGCGGCCCATGACAGACGGCAGGCCGCCAGCCTGCACGATGCACATCAGTCACGCGTCTTTTCAAGCTCATTACAAACCACATCTCAAATTCAAAACCGACATCCCCGGTCCACAGGCCGCAATCCCCAGTCCAATCCTCGTCCCACCCCGTCCGGCCCCGTCCCATCGCCAACCTGACGGCCGCCCATGCATCCACCAACCGGTGTAATGTACCGAACATGAGCCGTTAAATTGCTCTCTTACGCTTATTCGTTACTATTCGTCTGTGTAATTCGCTATTCGCCATCGGGACCTCGCTCTATCTATTGCGCTTTGCCGTACTTCCGTCGGTGAGCAGTCGTTATGACGGCTCACAACCCGTCATTCGGGGTATTTCAGTCGCACCAGAAAGTCAAGTGGAGGGGGCCTTAAATAGGCTCAAAGAACGTTACATGTAAGCCGCCGCGAAGTAACTCGCCATACTTGCTTATCCGTCATGCAAGCCAAAGCGCCAAGATAGCAGGTAACGATATATATATATATAGAAGTAACATATATATATATATATATGTTACTTCTCTCTAGCAGCGTTAATCAACCAGAGCGGTTGCCAGAAGCCAACATCGCACAAAAACGCGGCGTCCACCAGGCCATGAGGGATATTAAAGGGATATTTTGAGTGTGTCCAGGAGCACGCCAAACACGCGGTTCGAAACATGGTGCCCAAAAACCTTCGTCACAAGTGATGCCATGCCACGACCGACAGGGCTATAGCACACCAATAACAAAAAGGGAATCGTTCCATACTTTACAAAGCTGAGCACTCGACCCGATCGGGGTCCACAATGTAACAATCGCATTTCCACCAACCACTTCGACACTCGACGGTCGTGTATCGATGAGTATCGTGTATCAATGAGAGCTGCAAATTCACCGATTATGTACACACACACACACACACATGTGCATGGACACCTCCGTAGACCGCCCTTCCGCAATCCCGAAGTCCCAAGCCATCCACGACAAAAAAACACAAATACATACGTGCGGTAAATAAGATTGAAGGGAAGCAAGGACCTCAGTCACCTAGCCTAGCCAAGCCACTGTTTTCTTCACAATCCAGCAGTCCATCCTGGAGCTAAGCCAAACCAATCCACTCCATTCCCGCCCCGTTCACATCCCTCCCCTCCTGCAGACACGAAACCAAACAACTGCAGGCATCGTCCGTCAGCCACCACCCGAGATGTTAGCAGCGCGCTGCGCACCAGCGTCCACGCCCACAGGGATGGATGAAGGGCTCCCTCCACGCCGCCCCCGATCGAGGAGAGGGTCTTCCGTCGCAGACTTCTCACAAGTGCCGGTGGCATTCTCAGCTCTAATACCAACCATACACGCACTCCGTCAGAGCATCAGAAAGAGGCGACCTTTCCCATTTTGTAACGGAGGCGGACCAGGAAGCACATCACGCCGCGCTCAGCATGTGCGCGCCGAGCCCACCCGGCGAGAGCGGGAGGAGGACGTCAAAGACAACGCCCTACCCTCACCCGACACAGCCACACAGAAATAACGGCTACTGACCGTCCATGGCTCTCAAATAATCCACCGCGCACGAGAGTCATTCTTCATGTTGGCATAAACCTGGATGATCTGCGTTCATATGCACACGCGAATGTACACGCACATGCGGAAAGCAAGGCAGGAGTGAGGAGTTAAAAAGTAGCTTACGTAGCAGCTCTATCTAGCCGCCACCACACAAGGCAAGGATTCACACCCGCTCTCTTTTATCAAGGGACGAGTTAAGTGATTTGTTAACTGGCACAACCGTCAAAATACCGGTACTTTACAGCGTACTCGGCCTTTTGTCGTCGGCGGCGAAGCAGGCGGCACAGGAAGTGGAGCAGGGGAATTTACCCTATATGCTGCGCCTTCGTTGCAGGCGTGCGCCCGCATGTGAGAACCTTAAAGGCCCATCCTATCTTTTTCTCTCTACATGTGCAACTCTCTACATGTGCAACTCTCTACATGTGCAACTCTCTACATGTGCAACACAGACATGCACACGTGCTGCCCGCCAGGTGCGCCAGGCGGCAACCGGCTTGACATCATATACGTGTGATTAGCTCGATACAATCCGCACATGGACGGGTTTGATGGGTCTGTTTGACAACTCTTCCAAACAACCTTAAAACTCTCCATCCTTTCATTTTGTTAGTTAGTTCGATTCCGTTGCTGCATGCCATCCCAGATCCTCCCAGCGGCCTGTGCGTGATGCCCTAGCCGTCTCAGTCGTACGACTGGATAACTAAGCCAACCTTTGTTTACCGCGCACGCTTTTACCACTCGAGCCCATTGAGCTCGACTGTGCAACTCGCTGCACTCGCTGGTCACTGCTTACTGGGTGCTCTTAACAACGCCAGAGCAAAAGCAGTTTCGTTTGCAGATTCCCTTTTACTGAAAGGAAAGGAAATCCACGGGCATTTCACCTGCAAAATCACCTTCATTTTCTCCCTCATCTGCCTGTCTATTTGTACCTTCGGTGTGTGCCATTTCCGTTTGCCATTTTCTCGTCTTGCGTATAATATAATATCATTATAGCCTTTTGTTGATTGCGCTAGCTAGCATCACCTGCTTGCATTATTGTCACCACCAGGCGGCTCTAGACGACTGGGTGACAACGCCACCGGGGGAATTCATTTCATGTTCATCCATCGGTAACCCACCTCCCGCTGCTTTCCCCCTTTCGCCTGCTTGGTAAAGTATGTCTATCCTAGGACCATAATCATCGCATGAACATCTCTTCCTCTCCCTCTCCCTCGCAGAGACACACCCAAGACAGGGCTGTAAAGGTATTTCAGAGGTACCGTCCTCCTCCCCCTCCCCCTCGTGCAAGTTCCTGCCCGCGCCTAAGTTCACTAAAATAACCTCCTACACACCCCCACACCACCCTTCACCCTACCCTTCACACACACCTGGTCGCCGTTCTCCACCCACACGGGCCCCACAGTCACGCTGATGTAGTTCCGCCCGCTGGAATGCCGCTCCGAAATGCACTCCGTGTGAACCGAACCCACGACGCTCTCCACCGCCGCCACCTGGTCACACCCGCAAAAAAAACGTGGGAAAGCGGCAAACCATGGAAAGGGAGTGGTGGTAATTGCTAGATTGCAGCAACAACCCTTTCGGACGTTCCAAGCTGCATAGCACCCAAACCGCCAGGGGTCGTGGAAACAACCAAAGAGGGATGAAACATCAAAGCTCCTGTGCTCGGGTTTCGGCTTGTAAAACAGGACAGACAGACAAACAGACACAGGCGGCGGTAACGAAATCCAAGGCCCTCCCCTTTGCGGCTTGAAAGATGCAAACCCCGCGCGCGAGGGAAGGCAAGGGGGGGATTAGGTTGACTGTATCCTGTTGTAGGCGCCAGCACGTGCTATTCGCTGCCGTGTGCTATTCGTTGGGGCCACAATCGGCCACCTGTCAATAGCCCTACCCAATCGCACCATCCATCCATTCATCCATCCATCCATAAACTCATCCGTCCCCCAGCTCACCATAGCTGCTCGGAAGTCCTGGCCTCCAGTTCCAATGGCTGTAAAGCTTCGCTGAATCGGATACTTGTTCACCTGCAGTGCAAGTAAAGATAAGATATGCCACCTCAGCGGCATGGCGCACATGCACTACATGATATGGGTCGCCCCCTGGATAACCTCCACAAAACACATCCACGAGCAGACGTAAGGCGCGACGAACCCGACATGGAGGCGCTGACAGGATGCGCACCCTGGAATGACATTGCCATGGGGCAGTGGAGAGCGCTGTGTGGGGCGTCCGTAGCTACTGGCCGGTGCTGCTGCTGCTGCTGCCGCTGGTTAACAGAAGGCATATTGGGGCACAGTAAGCCAGGATGCCGAAGAGCCCTGCAGATGCACACCCCTACGGAGCTCTACCAGTCCGCGGTAGCGCCGCCAGCGCCAGGTTCAAAGAGTCCATCGAGCCAACCCCAGCCTCGTATAGGCATGTTTGCCGACTCTAATCGGGGGATGCGCAGTCCCCAATAACGTAAGACCCAATAGCGTAAGACAGATGTGCAAGCATGTACGTGTGAAACTGGCATCGAGGGAGCTGTTAGCTATTGAGGGTGACCGCCTGGTAGCACGATGCGAATGGTATCTACACTAATAGGCACGGCAATCCCGGGTTCTATGAAGTAGATGCTTCGTGTTGCATCGACTGCTTGAAGGGGTGGCGGTGCTAAGAGACGGTGGCGGGCCAACACTTGCGCCAGCAAACAATCCAGACGATCCGGATGTCACTTGCCTTGCTGTCCAGACGCCTCCACGTCTCTTCCGACTCGCCGCAAAGCAGCAAGTTCGTGGAGTTGGACAGCCGATTGCTGCCTTTCGAAAGCTCTGTTGGGGGGAGAGGTGCCCGGATGGGCGTGTCTTTCATAAGATCGCAGCGAGAGACCAATCTTGTCAAGAAAGGAGGACAGTGAAGGGGATTTCGTCACTTTCCAGCATGTGTTGCGATATCGATAGTCGACGACGACATGTCGGTAAAAGCCCTAGGCCCGACGGTATGAAGCCTTAAGGGAAACATTTACGACTTGAAGTGGCTGCTATTTGACCACTTCGCCAGCCCTTGGCAAACTCTCAAGCAGAGGTCTGACGCTACAAGTCACGGAGCTACGGCACCTTTGGTTCTGCGCCGACGCCAAGAGATTCAGCTACGTGCATTTCTTCAACCACCCTCGTTACCTGTAAGACTGCGACTGATCGCGCTAGACAGAGGGATTTGCGACGCGGCGGCTTGAGGTGATGGTTGAGCTGTATCCGGTTCTTGGGCGCCGTCCAAGGGACCAGATGGGCCAGATGCTCTGCAACGAAATCTGCTTGGATTGCAGCTAGAGCGGTTCGATCTAGCGTGCGCCCGTGGAGTGGTCCATTTGCAGCACAGCATAATTGTGTTCGCTGAATATGCACGTCTGCTTAGTAGAGAAAATAAAACTGGGACTCGCGAACAACACAGCAACACTACGCAGGATGTTGTAACAGACCTATACGTTTCCGCTGGAACGGCATGCACGACAGCTGCATTTTCGGTCGATGCCTGCAATCACATAGTTATCGATTTTCATCTTGACATAGGGGGCTGCTCAGAGCGTCAAGCACCATACCCTGTGCTATAGCAGCAAGGCTTGGCCTGCCTGACTTCTGGTTCTGTAGCTTCATCCGTCTGCCGGACTTGCAAGTTTGACAGGATAACAGCCGCAAGCTTTTCATCAGATTCTATCCAGCATCTAGTCCTTGCTCTGCTTCTGATCGCGCAACGTGCGGGAAACAGGAACAACCGCGATCATGACCACCCAGCAGTGTCCCCTTGCCTATCCGGACAAGTTCCATGCTGCCGCAAAATTTTGGAAACTCCGTCTGGCAGGTGGGTATGTAAGCCAGCTATCCTGCGTTCGAGGAGTACTGTTGCGCACGACCGACCTGCATCCAACCGACTTCGCAGGAGCCAAAACCCTGTCACAGGAGAACCAGCTTCTCCTGTACGCCCTCAACCAGCAAGCAACCGTGGGACCGAACACTACAGCACGTCCGGTACGGTTTGACTCTCCACCGGCTCCAACCGCTAACCCGCTTGCGTTGGTCCAGAAAGGCCCCCGGCTCCTATTACGCTTCTGTATCGTTCCTGAAATGGTTTATCACTTGCACGATTAAGCGATTTTTGTTGGTTGAAGTACCAAGTTGAGGATAGCACCCGGTGCTGCGCCTCTTGGCTTGGCCCTGCGCAGTGGGGCTGGAACGTGGTCGAGTCCACGAAATGGCAGGGCTGGAAAGAGCTCGGAAATATGACAACTATGGAGGCTATGCGGTTGTTCGTCAGAACCCTTGACGACGAACAGGTTAGTAGGCACAGGCCCGGAGGCACTTGTCCGGAGCCGCCATAGAGACCCCCGCCACTTAAATCGGAGAGCAGGGGCAGGCACGACCCCGACAGGCCTTGTTGCAAGTGTAACCTAAAGGGGAGGTGATGACGACTCCGCGAGGCGTGCCAACACGAGGGCTCGAGTGCTACGTTACCGAGTGCTTTCCCTGCGTGGGCTCCGAATCAAAGCAGAGACGGGAGAAGGCTGCCACCAGGCATGAGCCCCGTTTCAACACAGTTCCCTAGTCAAGATCCCTAGTAATACGCATTACGATCCTAAACGGATTTCGATGTAAACAGGAAATAGGGAGCTGTTGACATCCGTGTCACCGTGTCACATACAGAGCGTCCAGCACGGTGGTGCACGTGTGGTGCGGGCGCAAGTCAGCGCATGTGGTCCTCATGAATGTTCAAGCCCCCATCATTGCGCCTTGCCCCAACTGTCGCGCCTCCCCCTGCCCGCAGCCCGACTGGTGGGTGCTGCTGGAGCAGAACGAGGCTAAGGCGGACTCCGAAGGTCCTGGTGGGTCCGGGTTCATGACTTCCTTCTTGCAAGAGCGCGTGTGGCCCATAGCGGCTGCGACCCAGATGGCTACCTAGGTTGAGCCGATAGGCATTTTCCAAGCCTGTCACAGCGAGGCATATGGGCTTATGACCCAAATGGAAAACTATCCCGGGCGCACAGTCAATTGCCCAGAGGTGCGGGAAGGGGTGTTTAGAAGGAGCAGGGGCGTTGGCAACATTGAATGTTTGGGAAAGGCGGGACGGCCTTGCCCGCTCACAACCAGGCAGGTACAAAGCGGACGGCGTGTGGAAGTATTGGCCGCGTATCGGCATGTAGCGTGATAGGAGGCGTATAAGGGCACGGCTTGTAGACGCAGCAACCCAGTTTCCTGATCTGGCGTCGCTTATCCCCTTGGCGTCTCGCTCCGTTCCTGATGTCTGGGATGATCGGGGTGTCTCTGCGTGTGTGTGTGTGTCTGTCTGTTCCTTTCTGGACATCCCCACAGTAGCTGCAGCGGCCGCCCCCGCCCCAACCCGCACGGTCGCCCAGCGCGCCCTCTTGGGACTGTGGACACATTTGGAGGCGGCGACCGAGGCCGGCAAGCGGCCGATGCCCCGATACGAGTCGGCGGCAGCTGTGCTGGGCGGCAACATGTACGTGCTGGGCGGAAACTACGGTGAGGACGAGAACAGGACAGCTCCTTGTAGAGCATCTTTACGTGCAGTACTGCTGTGTCCGGGACGTGGCGGTTCCTGGGTGCCGAGCAACAGGATGGATGTGTGCGAAAGCGGCAGCGCAGTGTCTCATGCGGAAACACCCAGAATGCCCTCGTACATGAGCATATCGAGGGAAGACCACCCGCGGATTGTTGAGGATGTTTGGAAGAATACTTGGGGCATGGAACCTTATCCTGTCATAATGGAGTGTACGACGTGGCATGTACGACACGCCTTGTCATAGTATGATAATCGTTTTTTCCCGGTCGTTTATTGAGAGCTGGCGCGCTATGTTTCATTGGGCCCTTGGCCGCACATTGACTACAGGTGGGCGCTACTTGTCAGACCTGTGGGCCTTGGATCTTGCGGCCGGCACCTGGTCGCCGCTGCAGCTGCAGCCCGCGGCGGGGACCGGCGCGGACCCCGCGGCTGCAGCGGCCGCGTTCCCGCCCACCGCTGGTCACACGGTTACGGTCTGGAATGGAAAGCTGTACGTTCTCGGCGGACACACGAAGGTGCGCGGAGGTGTGCTTGTGGATGGGTGGATGAATGGGTGAACGGATGGGTCGGTGAATGGGTGGATGGATGGGTGGATGAATGGGTGAACGGATGGGTCGGTGATTGGGTGGATGGGTGGATGGATGGGTGGATGGATGGGAGCGGAAGAGGGAAAGGGGGGAACACACCCCGGCGTCACGACCATAGACGACACGGCTTACCGCCAGCTAGGTCCACAGCCCGGTGTTACTTCCTTCTACCCAACCCTCTCCGAGTCGCCATGTAGTCCTCGTCTTTGCTTCTCACCGCGTAAGGCATCACCCCACCCACCCCGCTCTCCGCTGATTGTGCAACCTGCCTGCAGGCCAAGGGTGACGCGGCGATGGTCTTGCGCGTGTTGGATCCCGCAGCGTCCACCGTCGCTGAGCCGGTGACGTCTGGCCAGGCGCCTTCAGCACGCGGCGGCCACACCGTGAGTGGAGTGTGGGGGAGGGGGAGAAACGCCCTCCGTGTCCGTGATGCACATGCATCGTTACATTTCAGGACTGCATCTGCATCAGGACTCGCCGTCAAGATGGGCTTGGGCGAAAGCGTTGTTTCCGTTGTCGGCGATATGCGCCACTCGCATGTTTCCGTCATCCGTATGGTTCCATTCTATGTTTTCCATTCCGTTTTTGCCACCCTTCGCACACACGGAGAGTGCACCGTTACACGCTGATTCTCTTTCGCTGGTTCTCTCTGGTCATGGGAACCGTACGCACCTGTATGCGTGGTAGTTAAAAATAGGGGTGCTCTCAGCTTTATTTCAGCGTTTACGTGCCCGTGTCGGTTGGGCGTAGACAACCCCGGCCATTCATACCTGTTGGTTTTGTTGGTCACCCCCGGTGCACACAATGCTACGCAGGCCACGTTGCTCGGTAACAAGCTCTGGGTTATCGGCGGGGAGGATAGCGCCCGGAGGGCCTTATCTGATGTGCACGTCCTGGATCTGGACACCCTCTCCTGGAGCACCCCTGAGGTAGGGGCGTGGTAGGACGAGAGGCGAGCGGAGGGCAACGGAGGAAGGGAAGGAGGAACTTCTAGACCTGTCTGTCTGCCTGCCTGCCTGCCTGGCTATTTTTCTGTCTGCCTGCCTAGTTGCGCCAGCCTCTAGGGCAGGGTATGGTCGTTGTTCCATACCATTGTGGGTCCTATGTCCACACGTATTCCAGAACCTCTTCCCGCCTGGGGTGGGAGTTTCTCTTTATATACCTTTCTCATATCGTGTTGGTTCGTTGGCCTTTTTATCCTTTTTATCCTTTTACCCTCTCACACGCCGTTATCGTCGCCCGTGCGTCGCTCTTTCGCACATTGCAGATCAGCGGCAAGGCGCCACTCGGTCGCTCAGCGTCCTGCGCGACGGCGCATCAGGACCGCTACATCGTCATATTCGGAGGTGTGTATGTATGTATGTATGTATGCATGTATGCATGCATGTATGTATATTTGTATATATGTCGTAAAGGAGGAGCAGAAGTAAGAAGAGAAAGAGGCGAAGAGGAGCCCAGAGTTCCCTCAAACGCGGGGATGGTGGAACCAGGAACGCGGTCCTTTCCAACGGCGAGCTAGGCAGACCGCTATGCGGATCTGTGGCCCGGTCCTACCCGCCCTAGCTGCTGTTTCGTTCATCCTCCAGTCTGCTCCTCTCACCTTTGCACTCCCCCACCTGCCTGATTTCCCACCCCCCCGCCCTACCTGCTGTTCCATTCACCCTCCAGTCTGCTCCTCTCACCTTTGCACTTCCCCATCTGCCTGATTTCCCACCCGCCCGCCCACCCGCACCTCTACTCCGTGATAGGTGGCTCCGTCGCCACTTGCTTCAGTGACTTGCACATGCTGGACACTCATGAGCTGACGTGGACACAGCTGGCGCAGGTGCGCGAAACGAGTTAAAATAACGAACATTCATGCGGACGCGAAATGGGGGAATATGCGAATATTGGGGAGGGCTGAGGGCGCGAAAGTGCGCAAATAATTAATCATTAATGGGAGCGTGGACGTGGTGCGGTTAGGGCAGTAAAAAAAGGCAAGGTGGGTGGGTTGGTCGCAAGAAGCGGAGGTTTTCTCGGAAAGCGGGTCCTCCAGCCCTCTCTTCCTTCATTCCTGAGTTTCTTGCATATGATTCCCACCCATCTCTTACCTCACTCTCCTCCCCATCCCACTCCTGGATGTACCTCCCGCGCTACCCCGGTCCAGGCGGGTGCCAAGGTGACTCCCCGTGCGGGGCACGCGGGCGCCGTACTGGGCGGCATCTGGTATATTGTGGGCGGCGGCAACAACGTCAAGGGTTGCACGGACCTGCTGGCAGCGGACTTGTCGGGGCTTCCGGCCTCGGGGACCGTTACCTGGCACGTTGTGACCTCAGTAAGTGCCTTGAACCTAAGGAAAGAAAATCCTAACGGAAGAAGATATGGGGGTTAGTGAACGCCACACTGCACCTTCCATCATGGTGGGCGTTTCTGGCTGCGACGGTGCGGTTATGGGTTGTGTGAACGACGTTCACGACGTTCACGGCGCCCTGTTTTTTCCTAGGGGATTGGTTGGTTGCTTGGTAGCTTTAATGTATGTCTCCTCGGTCACCCCTCGCATGCCATTAGCTGGTCTCATTCATTGCTAGTGTGGTTTTGCTTTGTGCAGCTTTGTGCTGTGCGATTTGCGCTTTTGTTCCCGACACTCCTGGATCGCATCTTATCCGGCGCGACGGCTTTCTTGTGGTTGGGTACCGCCAGGTGGCGCTGCGTGACCCGCTCAGCAGCGAGGGCATCAGCCTTGTCGTACTACCGTCGGATCGGGTCCTGGTGGCGTTTGGCGGTTATAACGGTAAATACCAGAACACCGTCAACCTCTTCCGGGCGCCGGAGGGCTCAGCGGCGCTGCTGGCTGGAACGCTGGCTGCGGCGGCGGAGGCAGTGGAGGAGGCAAAGGCTAAGCTGGCGAATGGTGGCGCTCCTGATGGCTCAGCGGCGGCGGAGGTGCCGGCGGCGGAGGCGCAGGCGACCAAGAAGACCGCCGCGGAACCAGCGGCGGCGGCTACGCCGCCGCCGCTACCTGCGGACCCGCTGGCAGAGCTGCGGCTACAGGTTTCGGAGCTTAGGGCGCAGCTGGAGGGCGCACGGAGCGAAGCGGAGACAGCGATCCGGGAATCGGCGGCGGCTAAGGAGAGCGCTGCGCATGAGCTGGCGCTGCTGCGCAAGCAGCTGACGGCCGCACAGGCGTCACTGGCTGAGTCAAACAAGGTGATTGCAATGCAGCACCCGGGTCACATCATCTGGGATGCAAGAAGGCCTGGGTGTTGTTACCGAGACGGCAGCCCATGCTTATGCCCACACCGCCGCGCCAGAATATGGGATCGGCCGAATCTCAGCCGAGCTCCTGCTGCGAGGCCATAATCTTGCAGGGGCCCATTCGCAGTGCGCTTTCCTTAGGCGTATTGCCCTGGGTGGTAGGGGTGATAAGCTGCCGTCTCCAGTCTTCACGTTTGGGGGGTTTCGTAGAGCACTTTCTCCGGCTTGATGTGTTGTTCATGTTCTTGTTCGCAGGCTCTTGAGGACACCCGGAGCAATCTGAGCGCGGAGCAGTCCAAGGTTCTTAAATTGGAGGCCCAGGTGGCGGAGCTGCAGGTGCGCGGGTCTGGAACTGGACTTGGGTCTAGATCTGGATAAGCAAGTTTTGGCAGCAAAAGCACGTACTTTTGTGCTGCCCAGCATGTATACAGCTCATGCGCGGGCTTTTTGTCGGGTTTCAGGTGGAACAGGCTATGAAGGATATGGAGGTAGCGGATGACCGGCGGAAGCTGGCAATTCCCGTCGGCCCCCTGGCCCTTGGACCTCCGGCCCGTATGGGCTCGTTGCACCTTTTATTTGGGCAGTAACGCAACCCCCACGAGGAGGTGTAACACACGCATATACGGCTGTGCTGGATCCTCCCCCACTTCAAACGCCGCGCAGGCTAAGCTGGGGCAGCTGGGTGAGCTGGAGCGGGAGATGGAAAAGTACCGGCGGGCTGCCCGCGAGGCGGCGGAGAAGGAGGCCGCCTCCAAGAAGGGAGGCGGTTTCTGGGGCTACATTGCGGGCTCCAGCGGCTCGTCGTGAGGAAGAGGAAGATTGCATTTATAGCGTTTTGCCGCGGCACCGGATATATCTCTGTGGATATATATCCCGCGTTCATCGTAGTTCATCTTTATGATGGTTGGACGCGTTGAGCATGTCGTGGCGTAGTGGGTGTGGATGATGGGCGTGGTTTGGCGGATAAGAGAGAGAGACAGACAGAGTGTGTGTGTGTCTGCGTGTGACAATTACACCTTCAGTTGCATTACGCGAGTGGCGGATAAGTGCAGTTTGACTGCATCAAGAACCTCATCAGCGTCCAGATGCCCTGGGACACACACGTGGACGTGGGCAGCCTCGGCAGCTATCAAGGCAGCTGGATATCGTCATCTTGGAATGGAGTGCTGGGTGGAAGCGACGTGGTTGGGAGGGGCTGACTATACTGCTACTAAGAGGAACCCAACTATTGCTTCCCAATCTGCCTTAACCTTATTACACCGGTTCTTGTTCCTCTCCGTACGGTGAAAACTCTAAAAGCAGACCTGGCAGCCATCTTCAGCCGCAATGTATCGACAATACAGCTCGAGGCACGATTTCTTCACCACCTTGCACAAGAAACGAGATATCAGTTCATCTGCTTGATCCTTTTGGACCAATCGGCATTTGCAATCTGGCAACCTTCATCACTCCGATTTCCCAGTCCTCCCTGCATTGATCTCACGACGCAGTGCTCTTGACTGACTGCAAAAAGGCCGCCTCGACAGAGATCTCTGCCGGCCGAGATGACTTCACAGTGGCAGCAAAGCCCTTCCCGCTTCTCTCGGATGGATACCGTACAAGCACTAACCGACAACTACCGAGTAAAACCACAATTCTTCGTTACAGGAACCGGCTTCCTCTCTACTCATACACGTGTAGAGAAGAGTCAGCATCTAGAGATCTTGCAAGCAAGTTATGCTATAGGGATGTCCGTCTACATACAAACATGTTTTTAAGGGGGCTTTACATTAACCCAGTTGGGGCTTTGTACTATGGGGCAGTTAAATCCCTTCCGCCCAGGTACACCTATAGCATGATTCATCAAGTCGGCAAAGAGGCTTTCTTCTGCCGTAGCGCCGCAAGCCGCGTGTGCTATGGGGGCCGCCTTTTCACTGATGCCCGATGGAAAGAAGATGATGTCCTTTGCTGAAGCCACAAATCTACGGTGTCTTGAGATCTTCTTTCAATCTGCAAGTTAGCAACCTATAGGTTCTATGCCTTTAGGTCATCAACTTGCGGAAACCGTAAAAGCCTTCGCGAGAGATATTTCTCCGGAGCAGTGCTGCGGTACCGGTTCACATACCGTCCGCGTTGTGCATCATCGTGCAAATGAGAGCCGTGTCCATCCATTTATTTTAACATAAGAGGCGAAGATAAACCCGATGACATGCAACATTTCCACGACAGTCATTCACATCGCAGTGCTCCAGGGGGAGCACATGAAGCCATTCTCACAGCACAGAATGGCCTTAGGTTGGTAAAGAGAAACGACATGGAAACGAAATAGGAAATTGTAAGCCAGTTCCGATATGCAAAGCAAATTAACGGGCCCCCGAAAAGTTTTCACTCCTTGTCTTGTCCTATTCCTGGCATGCAGATAACAGGATTCAAAAAGCGCGACTTTGCTCATACGCTCTTAACTTCCTCCGAAACCAAGTATGGAAAACGTCCCAAACGCTGACATAATTCTATAGTCTGAAAAGCTGGCCACCAGCCCGCAAGGAGGATCTCTGCGTCTCGCGGCATTTGACCACGGACCTACGCTGGAACGCCCGGCGGCGCCTCTTTACCGTGTGAAACAAGAAACAGTTCGCAGCTCAGCCTAACCCAGCTCAGCTTCAATCTATACGCTGCCGGCCTATTACCGTGCCTCCAGCTCCTGTCGCACCCCTATCCTTCCTCGGGGGGGGCAAACAGCCCGGTACTGCGTACACAACACACGTCACGGTGCCGTGATCGCCGGCTTGAGGACCGACGACTAATCAGTCTTCTTCTTAGGTACCTAATCCCGTACATGGCCTCCGATCATTCTCACCCCAGATGACATTATTCAGCTCACAGATCGTTCATACGTCCTACATGACCTCGCCCCACCCTGCGCGCCTTCCTTTCCTTAAACTAACAGCACATTCCAACGGCAGGGTGAAGTACAGCAAAACGATGCAAAACCCTAAGTAGGTGACCTTGATTGCCTTGATAAATCAGACTCACAGATAGACAGACAGATAGACAGACAAACATCTGGGGTGAAGTCCGAAACAGACGCGGAAGCGCACAGCTAATATGACGCGAAGTCTCTGCAACTTTTTTGTTTGCCTTCATGGCCTGGCGCGTGCGGTATACTGCAAGGCAAGGGGGGCGCGCGGGTCCGCGCAAAGCGCATTAATACACCCCCCCCACACACGTGCATTAGGCAACGCTCCCTACTGTCGTGAAGCACTTACTGAAGGACACTCACCGACATACGTACCGACAAGCGCGCCTGCGTCCCCGCTCACCTCACCTCACCTCGACCCCACACCTCACCGGGTTTACGAGGAGCCGTGCCGTTTACGAGGAACACTCGTTCCTGGTACCCCAGAGCCCAGTACAAACTGCATCGCAACTTCACCTCCACTACCCAGGGCCTCGAAACCTCATTCGCCCGCGTCAGCCGCATTTCCTAACCCCTCAGGGCTCCCACCCCCAAGAGCAGTGCAAGGACAAGTCGCACCGTTCCCGTAACAGAACAACAGAAGAAGACAGAGCGACAAGAGAGGAGATATATAGGTTTCCTTTATAATATTAATCTTCAGGCACGACACGAAATGTTGCGCTGTGTCGAATTATATTGCCGTAGCGCCCGTTCTCCGTTCTCTGAGCGCACCGACGCGCTCGTGATAGATGGATGTCCCTCACCCCACAACACCACACCACGCCATGCTGCGATCACCACCAATAAAACACCACACGGCCGCAACAAACGTTTTTGAATGAAGTCGTCACACAAGCCGCAATGGCAGATAACACACTTGGCGATATGTGACGTGCCGATAGCGATAGCCATAGCCAGCATAACACCGAAAAGCGCACAGAAGTACGGAGCGCATGGACGATGCTTCTGCTCGGCCCAGATCAGTGGTATCTAAGATACCACAAGGCCGCCATAAACCTCAAGAATGCTCTCGTTTGATGTACAACGTACGACACTGGGCGGTGCAGCCGGGGGCTATATTCCAAAAATATAGCCAATGCATGGCGGAACAGCGCCCCTCCCCCTCCTCTGGTCCTTAGAAGCTCCGCGTACAAGGGAGGACACGCAGGAACGCACAGACATACAGACAGACACGCATCCCGCACAAAACAGAACAGGGTGGGACTGCAGAGGCGTCCGGGGGTGTCTGCATACGCCACATACCGACCAATGCGATGGTGGGAGCAACGAGTTTCAGTTTTTGGAATTCAGAGGGCTGAGTGACGCCAGCGCGCTGCAGGTATTTAGGACTCCGTTGACAACAACAATGCGCACCAAGTACAGACATACAGACAGATATGCGCATAATGAACCACATGTGCAGCCTCGCGATTTACTCCATGTCGGCGAGTTGTTTATTTATCGTTTATGTTGGTAAAGGCAAAAAAAGGAACTCCAGGGGTGAGATTCGCAATCGGACAGCACAACATGCAAACACGCCCGCCCGCCCGCCAGCCCATCTGTCTGTCTGTCTGCCAGCCATTCTCACGTACAAAAAGAGCAATCTCGAGCATTATAGGCACCACTAAGACACTTCGGAACATGCCTGCCAACACGTCTCCCCCACTTTGAGCTTAAAAACAAATCATCCATGTTTCAGCAAATTTTTTGCAAACAGTAGTAGCGGTTGGCAGTAGCAATAAGACCCACCGGGTGGCAGTAGCAACGTCAGTGTGAGTACACAACTGCGTGGTGACATGTGCCGCCGTACGGCAGCGATAAGCCATTCGATGAACACAGTCTCATTCCAGCAGTCTTCCATCTTAATTTTTTTGCATTTAGCAAGTGCACAGGGCCGTACGACATCAAGGGACACAGGGTGGTGATGACGCTGATGATTTTTTGCTTCCACGCCCTAAGAGTTTCGACGGCAGAAGGCGGCGGCGCGACACAATAACAATGGCAACCCTGATAACAACATTCACAAGTGGGGACCGTGAAGAGTGGACACAGTCCTCACAAAACGCTGGGCAGCCCTTCTCCTTTATGTGTAAGGTAGAAAGAATCCAGTTGAACGACAACAACAACAACGACCAATGTTTCGCCTTTCCTGCCCACATCGGCTGCTTTTCTGCTTCTGAGGCACACACTTTCCCTCTCATATTCCTCAAGGACAACTAACACAACCACCAACTGCAACAACGTAACGAAAGGATCAGACCATGCCGCCGCCATCATCATCATCATCACCACTAACAGCAACAGCGCATATGCGACAGTCTGTAGTAGTAGTAGCAGCAGTAGTAGTAATAGTAGTAGTAGCTGTAGCTGCCTGCCCCCGCATGACGAGAAGTATGCCAAATGCCCGCCCGCCTGCCGCCATGCGATTGCCCCGTGTGGGAACACATGAGCGGGCTCAATTTTTCATAGAAGAGCGGCACACACACACACATACACACAACAATAATCGCATCTCCGGTATCTCCGCTGAAAGCAAAAAAGTGGGGTCAAATCACCCCCCGGGGGCGCACCTCACCTACCTAATTCACTTAGGCCACTGAAAAGCCCCTCTACCGCTCTCCTCATTACTGAAAGGACGTGTCTTGTAGTGCTAGTTTTCGCATTGTGATACATATTTTACTATCAGCAGTACAATCCAAGTCTGGATATGCACGGCAAGATCCAGATCCAGAAACTGTGTTGCCAAAAAAACCACATCGGGCACATCTAGATCCAGATCCAGATTATCCACATCGTGCACGAGAGCTCTAAAACCAAAAAACCATGATCGATTGATGGATTGATACTCTGCTTGCATTTAACAAAGAGACACCCTTCGAGATGCCCAAATTAGAATTCAGCACATAGTAAGTCATTAGTTGTAGGTGTGGTAACGGTCATAACCGACAAAAGGCGGGAAAAGCAGAGCATAATGTGGCAACGCGAATGTCCATGTGTCCCGTTCATTTTCTTAACGCCGTACGGTTGCATGACCCGAAAACAATTCACACCTCGAGCGGTGAAATCAAGGTACCCACATGACTTGAGTGATGGACAGACAGACAGACAGACAGACGCCGCACACATTGCAGCAGCGAACGCACAAATGCCACCTACACACACCACCACGACCACCAAAGGAAATTGGAGCCTCATGCGCTATTTGTTTTCTTGCTGTTGTCGACATTGCTGTGCGACGTCGTCATTGGTTACTGTGTCATTCTCTTCGTGCTAAATACGCCTCGCCAAATGAAAAAACCGAATTATGCAAGAGGGCGGACAGCCCAAGAAAGGTGTAGGGGACACAGGCGCGCCGGAAACCAGGCACCGACTGCACCGCTGAGCACGTCAGATACGGCATTCTGTACGGATCTCACCACAAACCTTTCCTCGCACTCCTCCTCAACACTAACCCAAACTACCTCGCCGCCGCGGCCCTCTCCAATATCTTGCGGTCTCAGCACCTTTTCCTCGTACCCGTACGGCATCACGCAACGTACGGCATACTGAGGTGCTCTGGGGCGTGCGCCTCAAAGCGTCTTGAAATACAGACGCCGTTAACCAACACGTCCTCAGCTCCTCCTCTTCCTGCTCTATCCTGCCCTTCCTCCACCACCACCACAGTCCCCATCCAACTTCTCCCGACATTTCCACCCTCTTCCCCCCTTCCCCCCCTCACACGCACAAGTACTCCCCCTGCATAACGCCGCACACACGCCCAACATCCCAAAGCCGCAGTCGCAACGTCCCAACCTCTCAATCAATGCGTCGGTTACCCAATGCAAGCGGAAAAAGAGCGGAAAGGAGGGATGATAGCAACACCACATCCCTCCCTCTATCCCCTCTAAGCTTGCCTTTTCAGAAACACCGAAAAACGCGACTCCACACCTCCTCTGCCCCCCCCCACCTGCACCACTGCGGAACGGCTTCACAGTCTATAGTCCCCTCCCCTCCCCCGAAACACCCCGCAGCAACATGGTTCGCCACGTATGCACACACGCATCCGTGTGTGTGTGTGTCAGAATGTATGGATGTATGTACGCGCGTAGACGTGCCCACTGGGGCCGGCTGGGGAGGGTTGTTCGGCAAGTTGAAACAACCCCACAACTCTCAGACTCAAGGACCCGCGCACATACATACATACATACATACACCATTGCAGCGACACACACCACTGCAGCGAGACCACCACCGGGGCCACCTCTAGGGAAAGAGGGCGCGCCGGGAAGTACGGAATACCGGAGTAAGCAGGGGTGTGTGGAGGTTGCAACTCTATCATGAGAGGGCATAAGGCCCTCTAACGGACCTCATCAACACAACACCCGCATCCCACCTCGTTTTCGTAACGTCCCCACCTCCTCCCCCACCCCCGCCGCAACATCACCCCATCACCCCTAAACCCAGGCGGTCTTCACGGACGCCTTTCGGTCAGTTCTACGTCTGGTACACTCTTACCCTGGCAGCAGCTTCACTCGTTTGTGGTTCGTCTTTCCCCCCCTAAACCCCCAGGTCGGGAATGCCTCTCCCCCCCCTTCCGGGACCCCCAGCTGGATGGACCCACACCGCCCGCAGGCCGCCCACACGTACACAAAGGAGAAGAAGAAAAGAAGACAGCAGCAGCGCAACAGCAATCGCTTAGCCGAGCAGGGATTTGGGTCGTACGGCGCCTCGGCCGCCTCCAGCCGCCTGGATGAGTCTGTGCGATGCGCTCATTGCGAACTCCTCCGAGCCCCCAATCGGCTGCAGAGTGACGCCGCCGTGGTTACCGTGTGCAGCTGCACCGGCCATAGGCAGCATTGCCGGCATGTAGGCCGCCTCTGGATAGGGGATTCCACCGCCTGCGGTAAATAGTTGTTGTTGGCGGCGGTGTTGTGGGATAAATGATGATGGTGATTAGGGTGATGAGGATCAGTTTCGCGACTCAGAAAAGCCACATCTTGCAGTTCCCTTCTGCCACCGGAGAACACCCCTGCCAGCGCACATAGCTACTGCCCAGCCGCGGCCTCAATAGGGCCTAAATAGGACACATACCCAACAGGTGTTGAGAAACCTGCTACTGCAAGTCCATTTCTAGCCCCTTACGTAGCTCATTGACCCTTTACCTCTGGTAAACGTGCTTTCCCCCCTCCACAATACACACCCGACCCTTTCCCCCGGGCATCGTACCTGCGAGCGCGCCCAGATCCCCCCCGGGGTTGCCCAGCCCCGGCATCGCCAGTTGCTGTAACTGGGCGTTGACGAGTGACATAGTCCCGGGCTGGGCCAACGCGGCGTCGGTTTGAAGCGCCTGGACAGCCCGGGAGCGGAGCGGGCGCGGGGGGTTGAACGTGAGTGGGGTTTGGGAGGAGTGGCAGGCGATTCGGGACGTCGTTCCATAGGACGACCAGTTTCCGCAGCAGTCCTAAGTCTCCTTCAAAAACACTGTGCTGTTGTGGCGGGGAGAGGCGACTGTGGTATGATACCAAGAGCATGCACGCGGCTGCCTGATTAGGTCCACGACGGGCTACTGTACGAGCGATTACTCCTTTAAAATTGGGGCGGTTATCAATGCAGGCAAGCAAAAATACTGAGCTTCCAATCAGGAAGTTGTCGACCGCACAATTAAGAGCAAATAGGTCTTCGCTAGCAACTGATAAGAAGAGCACGCTGGGGAAGACGGGGGGCCCTAGACGCTGTACATAGCCGCAAGGCCGAACGAAGCGGCGAGTTCGGAGTCGCGGAGCTTCCAAACATTTGAAAATTTTTAAAGCTGTAGAACGATAGCTTTCTGTCGGCTGTTTGGAAGAATTAGAAGTGGCATCGACGATGGGAGGTTACTCACCAAGACATTTTGCGTTGGAAGCCCAGTTGTCATTAGCGGATACACGTGCTGAAGCGAGTCCGCTGGCCGCAAGGTAAACGGCGCGCCCATGGTTGGTGGTGGCGCAGCAGCGCGATCGTCGTACAATTGTGAAGCTGGAATAAGTCCATACCTGACGAATCAATTGACAAGAAATTGTGTAAATTGCTCCAGAATCAGGGGCTCTTGCCTCTGTCCCAGGTGAGACAAAAAGATAACGTAACTCGTGCACTGATGTGGAAACATTGTTGACAAATGGCAGCGAGAACTAAAACAATACCACAATGAGAAAATGATGCTTCGCTACGCAGAAAACATACGCGAAGGCAACTTACCCTGGTGCATAGACCGGTCGAGGCTCCGTAAACGCAGGATACCCATTGCGCCCGTTTGCCGGGCGAGTAGCTTGGCGCAACAATGCGAATCCCTTAAAGCTCCCTATAAGTTACATGTGTCATACCAGGGAATGAGTATCGTATCAAGCCGGCGAAACCACCCCACGACCGAAGAAAATCCTCAAATTGCTCACACAAAAATGCCCATACCTAAAACAGTCACTGCAATATGCAGAACATATGAGTTCGCAACGTCCATTAAACAAAAAGTTCGCACAGGCACCTCAAATAGTTAGGCTTCTAGTCCCGCGACGGAAAGCTGCCCGCCCCATGCTTACCCCGTATAATATCTGTGACGATGCTTACAGCGAGGTTTACTGAGTACGCCGCACCTGTACAACGGGAGCCCAGGGGTCGGACTAGGAGCGAAGGGCGGCAGAACAGCATGCGACAAGCAGACAACGCCGTTGCGGACACCAGGCTCGCTTCCGTAAGCCTATCACATTATGCGTGCAGCTCACCTGAAATTGACACGCGCGTAGGGTCCACGCTTTGATCTATTTGGATGGTGGCGCCGGTATAGGTCTGCAACGCCTTGACAGTCTCACCATTCTTCCCTGCAGTTCATTAGTAGCCGACGCACAGCCAAGGAGTGCAAATCTGTGGCCAAAAGGCTTCGCCCTGGGGCTTGCGTGTACTGCTGACAGCCTCTACACCTCGGACTCGACGGGAACACAGAGCAGGTAGCTGTAGCTCTCTCACCTATAACTCGTCCAACCATGCTACGCGGGCATTCCATCACTGAGTTCTGTGTCCGCATCCTGTATGAAACGACCTTCAACGATAAACGCAAGCAACTCTCGTCTCGTATAAGTCAACACTTCAACGTGCAAGCCTTGCCAGTAAAACAATTCTTCATTTCTTGGCTAAGAATGCGCAGGAGTAGGTCCGTCATCCCTGAGAACTTGTACTTCACGCCGCTCCGAAACTTACATATTTCCCCTTCAAGCAAGCATGCATCAGGAATGTACAACTTGAATTAAAAGGACAAATTCCTCAAAGCTTCCAAATAGGCATTGAAACCAATGGAAGGGACTTGACCAGGAGCTTTCAGGACGACAAAATTCCTTGCCCGACATTTTCGCCGTTGAAACATAGCGTCATAATCTATGACAGACTAGCTTGGTAGCTTACAAGGCGATGTCCCTCACTTCATATCACTTGGAACACGTGCTTATTAGGAAAGGCCGAACTGCTTCAATTGGTGTAGCCTCACAGAACTATAAGACAAGTTTGATTAACTGTTACGATACGCAACTGCTCAATGTATGGGTGTGAAGGTTGATGGCGGTTGCGGAAGTGGGTGCGTGCGGCAGCTTTGACATACAAAGGCGGACAACGTCCGCGCAAGGAGTATTCCAAGTATGACAACCATTTTTAGTTATATTAATCCGAGCATTGTGTGCACTAGTATTGTACGCAGTCGGCCGACGGTTGTATCCACGGGTTGCAGACCGCCAGCATAAGCGGAACTTTATTCCCCAACGCTCACGAGAAAAGCTATTAGGTTTATTTTGTTACGGCTACATGTATGGATATGAAGCTCTGAGTCCTAGCGTTAGGTTCCACTTCCCCACACGAAATCTTAAACCGTCTTGCCGTACAGTTGAGCGTAAATGAGCTTATTGAGCTTAAACAGACTCACGGGGACATAAACACGGTCGAGGCACATTTTTCCCAAGCAGCGCCACAGGTTGGTTGCGCTGCAACGGATCCCACACGTTGTCACGGACTTAGTCTTCCAGCTAACCCCCTTCCTAAGCAAAGCCCCGATATCGGGCCTACATGGCCGTGACGTGGGGCGTTATGGATCCTAAATATTATTCTTGCCATGCACTGCTGAGCCTACGCTGATTTGGGGCATGTAAGGCCGCACATACGTGCGTTCAGCTCGTGCCCCCAAGACTCTTTTCCCGAGCCAGACCTTTAGGAAGGAAAGTAAGAGTGGGTGTCATATCTTAGGAAGGGGCCTAAACAGGACACAAGGGCCCACAGCCATGTCGTTTGGCGGAGCCGCCGCAATGTGCACTTCATGTGCCACACGGCAGACGACACCATACTTCATGCTGTAACATACCCTGGTGGTGGGTTCATCGGGATAACATCATCACTCTTCTTGTGTGTTGTAGTAGTAGCAACATGTAGCAGTGCGCGCGTGCGATGGATTTGTGGCGGGACCTGTTCCCCTGTGTGTGTTCGCCACATATGATGTGTGGGACAGGGGGCCATATCTTCACCCGTGACTGCTACCTGGCGAAACCCCTGCCTTCCCCGGTATTTCGGGGCACCCTCATGTAGTCACCCTAGTCAACTTCTCAGTGGATCGCTCAGATTCCGCACCCACCACCAGCATCCAACGGAATCTGGCGGATCGACGGCGGCCCAACTCCATTCCTGGTCAGCTCGCAGGTTAACTTTATCCCAGGTCACCACCGTCCATCGACTAAGGGCACATTACCTTCCACCATCGGAAGGATTTCCGACCATGATAGGTCTCGATCCCGGATGTCCTAGGGGCAATGTATGTATGTATGTATGTATATTCGTGTGTGGGAGGGCCATTGGGCACTAGCATTGGTGAATCCAAAATGGGATTAGCCTGCGGTAAGTGTTTGACATTGAGGAGGGGCAACGAACAACGATATTGGCTGATTTGGCTAATATGTTATCCTACAACTACATCGGTAAGGCATCGGAGCGTATGCATGGCTCGATTAGGAGATCAGCTACATATGGCATATTAAAGTATCTTGGCTCGACTGGACGGCAACTCGAGTAAAATGGCTTGCCAAAGAGCTATATGGCTTGCCAAAGAGCTATATTTTGTAAACATAAAAACACTCGGCGAGCATGTGTCCAATATGTTGCAGGAGGAATTTGAATATCAATTAGAGGAGCATGTCCTAAAGAAGATGCATCGTTGATTGCCTCTCGGATGACTTAGGAAGATTGAAAGCCTAGGGCGTACAATACAGCGGAGTACGGCTGTCTTGCAGCGAGTCCAGGCAGGTCCAGGTTAAGCCATGCTTGTGGCCTTCCTTCTTCGTTGGCATTCGCTAGGAGATTTTTAAGTTGCTACGGTTTAAGTCATACATTAAGGCGATTTTTCTCCCAACAACGCGCGAATTCAGGACTTCACGAGCAAAGCATAGCGAAAGGCAAGGAAGTTGTGCGAACAACGAAGAAAAAAATGACGCTTCCCCCTGAAATGGGATTGAGATATTAAAGGAATATTTATCCACATCTGCTTTCTTGCTTTGTAGGTTAGGAATCCAGCACATATATGGAGGCAGGGGATGGTCATGTAGCCGCCAAACAGGTTCAAAACTCTAGCCGACCAAAAGCAAGCGGGCGGATAAAGCTGAAATGGAAAAAAATTATATACAGATATTACATGTGCTGGGCAAAGTGTTGCGATATGTTAATAATCCGCCGGACACGCTTGCCAAATAGGCGAGGCGCCCGCGAGTTGCGGGATAAGAATTACTTCGTCTTCAAACCTCCACCGCGCAACGGCAGTATATGCAGCGCAAAACTCAAAGTTGCCACTTGAAGATTAATGACGTAGACTACGTAACACGTCAGAAAGGCCGCATGCGATTTGAGGGTCACCACTTCCATCAAAACGTAACCCTCCTCCGCGAAATTCCCCACACGACCTGTGAGACAGGTAGCGAAGTCCCTGCTGCTAAACTTCCAGAAGATGTTGCTCAGAGTTGTTCGTATGCCCTTATGCTACACTTTAAAAAGCCGATGTTCGCATTTGCACCGACAAGCATGGATGCGGTGCAACGGGCAGCTACTCCGCCAACACCGTCCAAAGTAATGGTTCCCTCACTTTCCCCCTCGGCCCCCTCACCGCTGGATTGGGTGGTCCCGCGGCCTTAGTGTCAAAATGCCGATTCAGGACTAAAGTCGCAGTCAACATGGAAAGGTGGTAAAATATATTATTGCTATCATTGCTGGAGCTTCCGGAGCTAGCTGCTTTGACAATGCCTGCAGCTGTAAGTACATTCATCCCGCACACATTCCATACCTAGGACAATTATCGGGTGCCATCATACTTGAAGATGGGAAAATAGTGCAGCCCCGTTTTGCAGGCCGTTTTGTTAGTTCAGCGGTTGCAGAGTTGCAGGTTGGTTTCGGCGCACTTCGATGGTCACGAGCTGACAACTACGTTTTATAAGGACTCTGCACAAGTAACCTTTCGGTAGGGTGAAGGCCGGTAACTCTTTGGTAACCCTACAGAGGCCCCATCCCATAGGGTAGCTACCGACCGCCCGCTGGGTCTGCAGACCCACCAGCTGATTACCGATCGGTGGCCGGTCAATTGTATGCCATAGGGAAGCAGGAAAAATAAAGAAAGTACGAAAAAGTAATTCTGAACCTGGAAGTGGGTCAGCGTGTGTGGAAATCGTGCCAGCAAGCTTATTGCGAAATGCGCCGCAGTTTACGGCGATATATACGGGTAAAACGCTCCGTGGTGATGTTAATATTTTTTCAATAGAGTAAGCGATGTTTGCCTTACTATTCGGCTTGTATAACGTGGCAGTAAAATCAGAGCGCACCGGAAGTCGAACTCCTCACGCAGATCGTCATGAAACACAAACTGCACGCCAGGACAGGCTGTTCCAAAATGGCAAAGAAGTGAGGCCCAGAGGAAGCGGAGGAGGGGCCATTGATCCAGCTTATTTGCGAATGTGCGGCTCCGTGCTTATTTGCTGGGAGTACGTGCCCTGGGGTATAGGTTGGTTGCTTATCAAACGCTAGCATATACAGCTGGTGATACGGGTTGCTTCCCTGTGCTCGTTGTAACAATTGCATCCTAAAGAATCGTTCCTGAGTTGCACAAACCTGCCTTGCCTTAAAACTGGCTTGGAGCCAAAAGTTATTCGGCCATAAGCTTTTCCGAAATTCATTATCTAAAAAGTAAGGATGCCTTTAGCTCCAGGTGCTGCATAAAAATCGGTAATGCCTACGCCAAACAAAAGAATGGGGCTATTCGGCCATCGACGGAGCCGACTTCAGTAAACGGGATCTAAACAAAACACGACCAAACAACATTTAGCAATGTTCATCTATAAAGATATCATAATTCATTCTTGGTGGTTTGGCAACCAAGGGCGACGCAAGAAAGTCAGAACAAGAATGTGTCATCGACTTTCATTTCATGCAGAGGATTTGACCACGCGCAGTGGCGGTTGCAAGCCACCTTTATTATCGGTATGGGATTGCGAGGCAGCCCAAGATGGCACGCGTAGTCGAAGCCCGAGCCGCCGGAATGGACCTGGCAACCGTCGTGTTCTAACAGCTCTCTCAGATCTCTAGTACTGAAGCTAGTCGCCAAGAAGGCCCTGATCGGAGGGATGAAAGGGTAGCAGCAGCAGTAATAGCAGCAGCAGCAGCAGCAGCAGCAGCAGTATTTTACAACAGCAGCAGCAGCAGTAAATTTGTCTGCTTGTTTGTCTGTTAATAGCCGCAGCTTTCCGCGTCATCGTCCGCCTAATTTCCCGCTCAACCAACCAGTAATACATCTATTCCACAATTAATAATCCGCAGCGGTACACGTAAAAATCACACTGGTACTAGGTGTCCAGAAAGCCTGCCGATCAACCGACCTAAAGACAGACAGACAGACAGACGTGCGCCTCCTCCTGCAGTCCTTCTCAACTCCCAAAATAAAATTGCCCTTAAAAACACACCCTCTACGCGTCTCGGGCTTCGGCCGACACAAAACACTTCATCATGGATATGTCATCACTCGCACCCCTCCTTTCGCCACCATAACCCCCTCCCCCAATACACACACACATATAGGCGCGTGTTATATATCACACCTCATCGCCACCTGATTATTGACTACCACTCAACTTCGATCTCGGTGCGGGAACGACCGAACCGCGGAAGGATGGAGATGAGTTCCTTTGACGCACACAAGGTTGTGACGGCTGTCGATACGGACACCAAGCCCATCAACCACTCTACAGCCACATTGCCACACACACACACACACACACACACACACACACACACACACACACACAACCACAACCACACAGACAAACACGGCCGCGCGCTCGATTTTGAGAGCCCACTCGTATAAAAGCCACACCCGGCGGCGCCTCAGTTCTACCTGGCATTTACACAAGAAGCACACGCTGCACATACATACATACATACATACATACATACATACATACATACATACATACATACATACATACATACATACATACATACATACATACATACACATATACACACATACATACATACAGCCATAAATCAACAGATCACCAAATCTCTGGAGGACACGACATGTCAGCATGCGCGCGATACTATCCCTTAACCCCATACACAACCCATATCCCAACAATTCTCCCTAGCAGCCCCCTTAGCAACCGGAACTATAGCGCCAACCGCCGCAACCACCTACATGCAATGCTATATAAACGCACCGTACGATCCCCTCACATGTCCAAGAGGTGCCGAGCTTGCGTCACCGACGCCGACGCCGATGCCGTCGCCCTCGGTCCCGTACTTCCTGAAGTAGGCGGGCTTTCCGCACCCGCCGCCGCCGCCGGCGACTCCGCCGACACAACACCTGCTTCTACGCCGACGACGGCGGTGGAAGCGGCGGCGGCGGCGGCGCTGAGCCCCGACGCGCCCACCAACACGTCCGGCGACATCAGGCTGTGGCTGATGAGCTGCAGTGCCGGCGGCCGCGTAGACTCGTCGTGAACTGCTGCCGCCGCCGCCGCCGCCGCAGCCGGCGCCACCGACAACGGGCCCGCATAGGCCATCATGCCGTGTGACCCGTGGGTCGCCGTTGTCACCGGCCAGACGTCTCGGCCACCTTCAGACCTCGGTGACCGAGACGTCTGGCCACCTTCAGCAGCGGCGCTATAGCTCCCTCCAGCGCCTGCAGGCGAGGCGACCTCTTCCTCCTCCGCGAGTCGCGTCTGGCGTGTCTTGACCAGGCCAAGCTGTTCAGGACCAACGCAAGTGGGTAATGTGTGAGTTGTGTGTGTTTTCCGGGGGGGGGGAGCGGAGGGGAGTTGTACGGAAAAAGGACGGGGAGGAGGGGATGTTCAAGCGAAATGACTGGCCCGTGAGTAATACGGAGTGGCGAGAGATGTGCAAGGCTAGATGAGACCCTTGTCGGGGGCATACGCACCAAAAACTGCTTCGTGCCGTCCCCCGCAGACGCCTCCAACTCCAGCCACTTCTGCCGCAGCGCCGCCGCCAGGGGTGATGACTGCCCGGCGGCAGACTGCTGCTGCTGCTGCTGCGCCGGTGTCGCTGCTGCCGCTGCCGACGGCGGCGGCGACCGACTTGCCCCTCCCTGTTGCGCTGCTGTCAACGCGGACGTCTTCAGGGGTAATGACGAAACAGGCGACAGGTCGCAACACGATGCCGGCCTCGACGCCGGTAACCCAGAACACCCACCATCACCACCTCCACCTCCTCCATATTCGGGAGGTCCCGGGGATGCTGTGCTCCCCCCCCCAGCCCCCGCCGCAGCGCTGAAGGGCCGCAACCGACCCGGGAATCGACCCACGCTGCTGCCCCCGCCGCCGCCGCCGCCGCCACTGCAGCCACCACCACTGAGATCGGCAGCGCCGCTGAAGCTGCCCCAGCTTCTGCTGACGCTGCCCATGCCGGGGGCGGCGGTGTGAGTGGGTGAGGTGCCGGGGCGAAAGGTGGGAAGCCTAGGGCTGCTGGTATTGCCGTCACAATCCGCCGCGAGGGCGGCGGAGCCGCCGCCGCCGCCACCGCTTTCGCCGGCAGCGCTTGCGTCCGAGGTGGGTGATGGCAGGGCGATCTGTGAAAGTACCCTCTGGGATATTTCCCGAAACCAAAGGGCGCTTTGCTGCGCGGTGAATGAGATGTTGGAGCCCACACGCTTCGCCTGAAGGAATCGTTTTTGCGATTGTGGTTTTTGTGATTGTTGTTGTGGTTTTAGAGGTTGGTAGTTGTGGGACGAACTGCGCTGGGGGTTGTGACTGCGGTGGCGGTGCCCTATGGTGTGCGCTTTGTCGTGTTGTGTCGAAGATATTAGCTACAGATCCTTGAGGTGGTGGGGCCTTATGAGAGCCCAACCACTCTCTCCATATCCCAATTTCCCCTCTTAAACCACCTAACCACCCATTTTACGAGGGAGAATAAAGATGACCTCCCGCGTACCCGCATCAATACCAATACAACGTCCATGGCCCCCCAGGCTTTTACGGACACACCCGCACTTGTGTGCGAACTTGTAACTTTAACCGAAATCACCAACACCCCAAGACCCACCAAGGCCGATGCCTCGTTGGTGAATTTGACAGTGGCATCGGCGCCCTGTGCGAAGCGATTCAACCAGGCTGTACGGCACATGAGGAGGAGGGTACGGACGAGGGGCGACTTCTCAAAAGGGGGCAAGCACACAAACAAACAGGATCGACGGGCCAAGAGGGGGAACGAGAAAAGGGAAGTGAACAACCAGCGGGCCCCGCCCCTTATTGTTGGTAGTTGGCAGCAGGGTTAGCAGTTAGCACTGTACTGCGTTAGTTAGGGGTATATAGCTCTAAAGATGCGCGAGCTTAGGAAGGGTAACGGTTTGGTGGCGTCCGTGGTGTGGCGGCGGCGGTTTGTTCGAAGAAGTAGCGAAAGTAGAATTAAACGGAGGACGTCACATATGGGGCTCTGCAGGAGGAAGAGGTAATCGAGAAACCCACACGACCCCAATCTAAAGATACGCGCAACCCCAAGACCCGGTGGTGAAAGGAAAACTGCGAAATCCAAAAGGCGACTGGAAACCGTGAAAATGCTCAAGGTACAGCGTAGTTCGAGGTCGCTTCAGGGTCAATGCAAAAAGTGATTTTTTGTTTGCGGGATGTGGATGTAGCAACGTTTTTAGCAGTATAGCAGGCAGTGTAGCAAGCAAACCCGATGTTACGGTCGCGGCCATCAGGCTTATGAACGGAACGGATTCCATTCACCGAAAGCGCCATGTCGCCATGGGGGGCCCACACTGCATCGCAATGCATGACTTTAACTGCTCCGTTGTCATAATATGGTGTAGCCCTCCACCAGTGGGTGCTCCTCTACACGCACATCGCCGACAAGGTCGAGATTATCCTTCGCGACCCGCACTTCAACTGCATGCGGTCGGCTGTGTAAATGAGGGTGACGCTGGTGGTGCACGTGAGCCGCTGACGAATGATGAACATGAACGGCATGCGACTTGTGAAAAATGACCAAAGCAGACGAGAGTCTTCACACGGTGGGCTTGGGCATGTATATTGCTTGGCGAAGGGGGTGGATACTAACTCGGGGAGCGACACTAACTTCATGGCTAAGACCAGAAGAACTTGCCGTGATTTGCTGATGTGGTCCTAGCATGGCTGTTCCCACAGCTGGGTGAACCCCGCTGGCATGGCGACGAACAGAGGCGTGAGGCGTGACCTTTGTAAAACGATCGGAGTGCAATGTGTATGGAAAGAGCAGCACTTATAATGCGGCCCTTTTTCGGTGCCGGAAGGCGCCCAATACCTTATTTGGGTTTACTACTCACCGGGAATTATGCCCTCCTTCAGCCGTGGTATTCAATTTGCCGACCGCTGTGTGTCATACCTGCCGGACCAACGGCCCAACCGACCTAATTAACCAACCCAACTAACAACGTACCCGGTGGACTGGGTACCTCCAACGCAAGACACAGGTCCTCACAAAAGTGACAGCAGTTCCGTTGCAACAAGTCGTACGAGGACCCCGGCCAGGCGCGTTTGAAGCGGCTCAGGATCTCCCGAATCTGGATGGATGCGGATGGTGGTGGCGATGGTGGGTCGCAGAGGGTGGGCCAGGCAAAGCCAGGAAGTGGTGATGATGATGGTGTGGTAATATGATGGCAGCGATAGTAGTGATGGAGGTGATGGCAGAAAATAGTTATAATGGTAGTCGTGCGGTGAACGAAAGGGTTTTGACGCACCGAACCACCCCCACCACCCGCCACAACTGCCGCCACCACCACCACTACCACTACCACCGCAGCCACCACCGACGCCACCCCGTCACCAGTCCCGAGTCGCACCTCCTGCTTTGTCTTCCGTGTCGCACCCAACTCAATGTGCTCCCTGTCGCGGTAAGGCCAGTTGGTGATTGGCGGTTGACGGTTGGTAAAGGAAGGGTATGGCGTTTTGTGTGTGTGAGAGAGGCAAATGCGAAATGAAAAGGAGGGCGCGGGTGAGGCCGGGTGTGCGAGCGTATGAACACCACCTGTTGCGGAACACTGTTGTGGTGAGTCCAAGATGGCGGTGTTACTGCTGAAGAGCGCCGAATAAATGGACAGTATGCGTGGAGTTGTGGAGTAAGGTATGGGGATGGGTTGTTGTTGTGGAGATTGAGGCGTGGTGGGGAGGGTTCGGTTCGTGAAGATTTTGCCTTCTGGTTCAGGTGTGGGGCTCTCACATCTGGACTTTATAGCCGTTCTTCGCCTAGCCCTGACGTCCTGGACTCAGACTGGTAAGGCGGGGTGCTGAATCAATTGGATGGGTCAAAACCCACCTGAACGTGTAAAGGCTATTGCTGCGTGCGCGACAGCAGTAAACGCCGGTTCCACTTTCGCAGTACCCGAAGCTCCACTCCAAGTCTTCCAGCTGGACTGCTCCATGGAACTGAAACATGATCGTTGGGGAGTACAAACGGAAAGCAAGTATCGGCACCGAGCTGAGCTAGATGAGAACAGCTTGAAGTGCGCATGGCGCAAATTTGTGAACGAGAACACTTCTTAGTAGGAAAATTCGCATTTGCAGAGGGTATGCATGCTCATGCCATACGATTATGCTGTAATTAATTTGATCGAGAGCGAAAGAGACAAGACTTTTCAGATGGACGAATGCCTGCTGCAGCGAGTCCGCTACTTACCACGCCTCCAAGGTTAAGCTCTCTTGTAATACTGTTAAGCCGAGTTATCATGCCATTGGTATTTTCGTTTGGGGTATTGGTCACCTGAGCGGGGCAATCGTGTTCGTCTGCTCAAGAGGCCGGATGTTAGCGAAACCCTTGGAATTGATTATCAACTCACATCATAAACGTTTAGAGAAATCTGCATCGTTGCTGCAAAGTCGCCTAAAGGGAGAAAAAGGAACTCCTCAACTCCCCCACCATAAAGGCATGGTGCTTCCGGAAATGCTCAATCGCGAGGCGCAGGGGGCTTAGTAGCGACAGGGTAAGCAGTTGCAATATCAGTAGGATCTAGAAGTATGGGTTCGTTGTAGAAACCCCAGCAGTTTGCCGCAATGCGCTTTGTGCATTAAATATGCTTAAGCACGCCACCTCTTTACGCTCACTTGTAGCATATGATAATAAATAAAGCCTAAGGACAGTTGTCATGGAAGGAATGTTCGCAAGAAAAGCTCCGTACCGGTACTGCCGTAGAGAACAGACGCACGCAGAAAGCTAACGGAACTGCTGCCCGATTAAAGTTTCGGAACATTCGGAAATTGAGCGGGTTGCATTAATCACTGTACAATTCCTGCAATCTCTTAACTTGGTGCAACCCTATGTGGTGTTATGGAAAGGGGTGAGACCACCATGAGACCCCTCAAAAATGTCAACGCCAACCGTCGCTAATTGTTCCAAATGGAAGCTTGCACATAAAAGTATTATTCTTTTTGCAAGTGAGATGCGTACTTTGCGAAATTGAGTGTGTGCCATCTGACCCCGACGGCAGCCATCTATCAAAGTTAAGGAGGCAACACCGCAAATGGAACGGAAACGGCATGACATAATATGAATTATGTTTGTCATGGAAAACAATTTGGACAACTTCTGTTGGATTTCAAGTCACATGGCATCTGTTACACCATGACCCTGAAGCAAGGAACGAAAACCAAATGAACTTTGGACTCTCTAATACAAATTAAGGCAAGAAGAATGTGAATATGAGGCGGAGGTCTGTCGTGACCGAGGTCGCCCGCGTGGTAACCGGCACACTAATTTGCTCTCTAGAATACCCAAGGCACCCAGCTGGAGACGTACACCCATGCTTTCCTTCGGCGCCCTTTGCCTGTTTCGTGCGCCAAGCTGATCTTTCATGTTGTTGTTAAGGAAGGTTATCAAGCGTGAGACAAAACCCGCCCCAAGCCCCTTGCCGGCTCTTCGTCCAGATAGTCACCTTTTAGCTGGGACGCAACCTGGGATGTGACAGTGGAGGGCAATGGAGTCTTACAGGATGCACGTCTATGTCTTCGTACATGCTTTCGTACATGTCATCAAAACCGAAAATATACGACCATGTAGATGTTCGTTCCGCTAAGGTCGCACCGTCGTACCGTCGTACCGTCGTACACTCTACAGGTCGTACAGTGCGTCCGATCTGCAACGCAGTGAAGATGCCACGATGGCTGAGGAGGAGTTCAGCTCAGCTCAGTCAGCGAAGACTGCATGTACGCGAGTGGTTTCGCACCTAAGCACTTAAGCAGCCGGGGAGGAGGGACGGCAGCAGCACGCGACAAAATGCGAGAAATCCAACTCACAGCGAACCCCTGGCGGCGGCAAACCAGGACAGTCACTTTGTACGGAACGCGTGCTGGGTTTCCGATTGGCGGGTTGAAGCTTGAAGGCCCACCTACCTACCTACCTGGCTGGCGACCGTCGTCTTCGACTTGTGACTTCGCGCACGGAGGCAGGTGGGCTTAAATAAACAGCTCTACTTGTGGGGGAGGAAGCCGTGAACCTGAATCCTGTGATGCATGCCTACGGGATGCACGTGAATCCCTGTCTCCTGTGTGCTTCGGGAGCTCTGCCTCCGTCATCAAAGAATTATTGCTACAGCAAGGTTTTAAGAGGGCCTGGGGCGCTGACAACGCCCTATGACTCCGGAAAGTCAAACCTGGATTCCACTCCAGTTGCCTTTTCCATAAAGAGATTTAGTATATATATGAATTTCTTTTCCGTGGCTCGTTCGCGCTTAAATCTCCGTACTTGAAAATGTCATAAGTTACAACTGGACTTACTACTGTACGTCGCTAACACTCACACATCGCATCCCAACCGTGACTACACAAACTGATCTCCCCGGAGAGGATGAGGGAGGCGGCTACATCGCCACGCGCTTTCATGCTCAGGAACGGAACCACATCCCAGATCCAGATAGGTGGAGCCACTTCTTCAGATCAGATCGGACACCGTGGGCCGTACGCCTGTACGGCACTGCCGTGGGCCATTCCTGGCGATCATACAAGTTGCCGGGTGTCCGGCAGATGGCGAGAGGGGCTCGACCGCTTCCCGGGCTATCATCATATCCTGGAAACGTAGTGTTAACCCAAATCACGGAGCACTCTGCGGAGGTACCGACACCACAACCCCCACACAGTACAGTATAGTACGGAGCCGTACAATATAGTACAACGGGCCAGGTCGGCCCCTTAACTATGGCAATGCGGAGACTATGTCCCCGGATGTGTTTCTCGTGCAGGCCGTGAGGACGACAAGCACACATACATACACACATACATACATACACACACATACATACACACATACATACATACACACATACATACACATACACATACACATACACATACACATACACATACACATACACATACACATACACATACACATACACATACACATACACACGCACTAACGCAGGTCCTTAAGGAACCTGTGAAACACACGCAGTCACACATATTCCACGAATTTGCCCCTCGCTTCCAAAGGTGGGTTGGGCATCTGTCCTCGGCCAGCGTAATGGCCCCTGCGCGGCACGCTGTCCTGCAAAGAAGGACTTTGATGTCAATATGGGCACTCAGACACACGGGCAGGCGTGGGGAAACCCATGCACGCAAAACCCACAACCCATGCACGCAAAACCCACAACCCATGCACGCAAAACCCACAACCCATGCACGCAAAACCCACAACCCATGCACGCAAAACCCACAACCCATGCACGCAAAACCCACAACCCATGCACGCAAAACCCACAACCCATGCACGCAAAACCCACAACCCATGCACGCAAAACCCACATGCCATCTCTGGCAAGGATTCCCACACTGGCGACCTTTTTTCTCAAAAATTCTAGTTCCCCCGTACGAACACAGATGGACGGATCGTACATTAAATCTCTAACCCATTGTACGGCACGGACGCCTAATGATGCGCAGAGGAAGGCTGCTGTCCTCCGGGGCAAGCCGGCTGCGGCACAACGCCTCGCAGCAACCGAGCCTGGCTGGCGAAACTCGACAGCTTTCGCCAACGACGTCTTCACAATCACCGTAATATGACCGTAATATTTACTATTCACATCCAACCAGCCAGCCAGAAGTGACATCCAAATGACGTTAAGCGACACCCAGATGGCTTAAGTAATGATGGCTCGCGATCGCACAACTCGCACATATGGCGCGTAGAAAGCGAGCTGCAACCCCACGAGGAATTGCAGCCCTCCATTTGCCTCGCAACATATAAACAATGTTTTGGGGAGGAAGGACATTTATAAAACGTTTGTTTGCTCCCTCACCATGAGCCATTACATACAGGCTTGCCGTGACCTTCAAAACCAGAACATAAAAAAGACCTTTGAACACAGTGTATTACAATGTTCGCTTCGGTTGGATGGCGCGCGAGGGCGCGTGGCCACGACGAAAATGCGTCGCCGCGCTTCGACAGAATTAGCGCAACAACTAAGGCTGATAAAGTTCGTGAGATATTATTATAATTATAGACATGTTTTAGTACAAAATGTGCGAATAACGCTGCTAATGGCCCCCTTTATAGAGGCAGCGCGGCCTCGGCCGTCTCCATCCTTTTGCAACACGAACGAAACGACCCATGGGTCGAAACCTCGAATCTCAAACTCCAATTAAAACTGTTATTGTGTTATTTTCAACAGCTCAGCCAATGGACTGTTGACGCGGATGCGCGCATCTGTATTTTTTGTTAATCTGGTGCATCTGCTAATTAGGACTCCGGCGTCCTCCTGCGACTCCAAAAACACGTGAGTGGATGAGCGTGTGTGTATATATATATGTATGTATGTAATCGCGAAATATTGGATGTGCGTCGCGAACAGGCGCGTGTGGTTTCCGAGGGCGCGTGTCGTACGTAACGCACAACAGACGTGCATGTGGATCCACCCACACTTCATTCACCGCGCCAAGCACGGTGTACGGCACATCACACGTCGCACGGCCTGCTGGCTCGATTCCCTATGCATAGTTAATTTCCTGTGTAAAGTCCTCAAATAAAGCCTTCAACTAGATGCCCCGGAGCTATGCACATGACGCACGTAGGCGCGCACGCTTGCATGTATTCGTCTGGTCTAACATACGATAGGTAGGTGTGCAGCACCCCGATACAGCTCTCCTTTCACTCTCTCTCTCTATCCCACCCTGTTTTTCTCTCGCTCTTTTTTTTTCTCTCTCTATCTCTCTCTTCCATTCCCTCCCGTCTTCTGCGTCGCTCTGTTCTGATTCCTACCCCCCCTGGAGCCTCCCGCCCATTTGGGGCCGGGAACTGGTCCGAGAGCGGGAGCGGGAGCTGGTCTTCCCCTCACGGCAAGCGGCCGGAGGCACTGGTCGTGAGAGAGGGCCTGTACGGCGCCCCAGAGCCAAGCCCCGTGGAGCCCGGCGGCAGCGCCACTTGGCCAAGGCTGACGTCATTGACGGCAAGGGGATCCAACTCCACGCTTGCACGTGACGTGATGATGAGGTCCTCGCCGTACGCTGGCAGCATCATACCCGGCTGTGTCGTACGGCGGCTGCGTCGACCCGCCGTCGGCGTGGCGGCGCCGCTGGCGCCGCCTCCAGGCCAGTCTGCCGACGTTACTGCTGGAACGCGTGGTGATAGCATCTTGTGGCTGCTGCCGTTGCTACTGCCGCCGCCGTTGCAGCTAATGCTCATATTGTGCAGTTGCTGGGGGTAGTACTGGTTGGGGGGATACTGCTGCTGGGGATGCGCCGATAAGGGC
>NW_003307569.1:613622-683914 GCF_000143455.1 Volvox carteri f. nagariensis | reverse complement strand
GTGTAAGCCGGCCGGCCATGACAGCGTTGCGCTGCCGCCACGGCGGCGGCGGTGGAAGGGCTGCCGGGCAGGCTGACGGCGGCGACGCCCACGCCCACGCCGCCGCCGCCGCCGCCGCCAGCGGCAATGGCGGTCCTGGCAATTGCCTGAAGATCATTGTAATTATAACCGAGCGTCATGTCAAGAGATGCCCTTGGATTTGCTGATCCACGGTTGCCCGGACGAAGGCGAGATACAGGTGTAGAAGGGCGGATGTCAGCATGAGTTAGTGGACTGCCGCCGCTGCCGCTGCCGCTGCCGCGACTGCCGGTGGGTAGGAGGGCTCGCACGTCGTACACCGTACCGCCTGCGGAGTGCCGCCGGTCGCGAGCGTCAGCGCGAGGCTGCACTGGAAGCTGCAGCCTCGGCGGCGGCGGTGCGCGCGGCGTTGGCCGCTGAGCTGGCAGCGAAGTGCCGCCACTGCCGACGCCGACGACGACGCCGTACAGTTCGCCGTCATTATCGGAAACGTCAGGCACCTCCGCCATGCGATACAAGCCGCCGCTGCCAGATTCCCCTGCGTCTGATGGGAAAGGGTTGTAACCGCCGACGGTTGCTCGGTGGTTGGCACCACCGCTGCCGCCGCAGAGGGCAACCTGCGGCGTGCTGGTGCTGGCGGGCGCCTCACGATTTTCTCCAGGGCGCTGCTGCTGCTGTGACGGCAGCGACGGCTGTAGCTGCGGCTGCGACAGGCGCGACGGCATGCGGCTGCGGCTACCAGATGCGGGCGCAGTGTCCTGACGTGCCGCTGCTACCGCCGGCGCCGGCGCCGCCGCCGGCGCTACAGCTTCATCATCCGTACCGCCTGCGCACTCGTCTGACCACTCCAGGGGTGACATCCGACTGCTCGTTAGCCGAGCGGCGGCCGTTGAGCTACAGCTACCTGCAATGGCCCCCGCATCAGGGGACGGGGTCTTACCCGCGGCGGCGGCGGCGGCGGCGGTAGTATGCATCGGGATGCCAGGCTCTACCCCGCGGATGTCCCAGGCTGGCGCACTGTCATGAAGCGTACGGCTCGCACCGTCATCGCCGCCGCTGCCAGAGATTATCCTGGCACTGCCGGGGGTCACCGCCGCCTTGACGTCGCCGCGTCGCACCGGCTGCAGCTGCCGCCGGCCGTGTACGGCGTGGTCGTACATGTCAGCGCCTTCGTCGTCCACGTCCTGTACGAGCATATCCACGAACTCGGGGTAGCTGATTCGTCCGTCGGCGTCGCGGTCGTGACGGGAGAGTACCGCCTGCAGGCAGACAAACATGCAGGCAAACAGACCGGGCAATTACATCGACAGAGGCGGAAGCAGTAGCGGTAGAACAGAGGAACAGTCCAAAACTACAGTTTCAGCTATCCAATAGTTTTGGAAAAACTTTTAAGATAAATTGAAACTGCTCAAAAAGAGCTGGTAATCCACGAGGCGATAAGGATTTTGATTAGAGACAAGGAGTCTGCATTGCCATCGCTAACGGACAACCTCTCGGATGACCACTCCGCGTCATGATATAGCTAACTTCCAGGCAGGGCTGTGCCCCCCATTCCTGCTGCCCCTCAATGAAGCCCCGCGTCAGATTTGAGCGGGCCGGATTTTGACAGGACGTAATCGACGCCATCGTCTCAGCACCCCAGCAGCACCAGCAGTAAACCCCTAATAAACCCCTAATAAACCCCTAATAAACCCCTAATGAACCCCTGATAAAACCCTAATAAAATATAAGAAAACCCTAATAAAACCCTGATAAAACCCTAATAAAGTATAATAAAACCCTTAAAAAAACTGATAAAACCCTAATAAAACCCTTAAACCCACCTCCACGTCAACGCTTTTGCCAGAGGGGTGATGCGTTGCCAAGGCCTTACGAAGCTCCCCTGCCGTGATGAACCCGGACCCGTCGGTGTCGAAGTACTTAAACGCCGCCTCCAGGGCGTTGGGCGGCTGGCTGAGGCTGGTTGTGGGTCGCGGGACACCTCCCTCCCCCCCGGCTGCTGCCGCGGCAATTGCCGCTTGCTTCGTCAGGGCCAGCTGTCTTGCCAGCGCGGCGACTGGCAGAGCCGCTCCTAGGAACTCCGACTCGTCCAGAAGGCCGTCACCGTTCAGATCGGATCTGACCGAGATGGTGCCGGCGCCGGTGCCGGAGGTTACATGCAGATGAAGCGAGCGAGAAAAAAGCTTGAGGGATAGTTCTTGATATTAATTGCGGCATTTTTTATGTATGATGGGAATAGATTGACACCAGCCCACTAATCAAAAAGCATGCAGCCGGCTCTCCTAGGCGGCCAGGTCTTAAGGCATCTGACAAACAATACAAAGTAGGTACTTTACACGTTTTCGGGTAGCTGCTAAGCTATTTTTTTACATCTCTTTCCTCTTTTATTCATGCGCTTTCTTATCCCCCTTTACGAAGCAAATATCGGCCGCTTGCTGTGTGGTTGGACGTGGTTGCCGGGTCACATACGAAAAATGGAAACGTGACTGAAGATGCTTTGGCTTTAAGACTAGGATAAGGTAAGAATGCTGATTTGTGGATATATTGGCTCTTTGGAAGTGATGAGGTGGAGTATGGTGCAGGAAACGCACCAGCAACATTTTTTTCCAAATGAGGCAACAGTGAGGCTATCCACTACAACAAGCTTGCAACGCACGTTCTTTATGAACAGACATAAACGCATGGTTGCCCTCCTTCCTCCGTCGTGTATTCCACGCCGCCGTACATGCCGTACCTGCGCATCAGCTCCTGTAGATGCTCTTCATCCAACGGCGATGGCCCAGGTAATTCCCCCCGCAGCAGGGATTGCCTAATAAGGCCCTCCTGAAAGCCAAAAAAAGGGTTTCGGGTCAGGGGATCCCCAAGATAATGACAGCGACATGGAGGAACATAAAGAATGTAATTCGTTGTGAAATTTATATGAACTCGTCCCGAGGCGTTGCCCAAGCACACAATATGTTGCGCCTGTGGCCCTAAATGTCGTTATTTATATTTCTGTGGCAGCTTCCATTATAATAAAAAGCTGTTTTAGGGTCAAATTTAATAAAGTTTTAAGCGTGTAAATATAATTAATTGAGATTTTATATTACCCAAAAATGTTTTGTGTAGCAGCAACCAAAGCGCATTTTATATTTTGCCCAGGCGCCAACCACCAGGTAACAACCACTTCAACCGCAAAGTTCACCATATGCCGTACCCGCAGCTCCGCAAGGCTAATTCGGCCGTCTCGATCCGCGTCTAGTCCTTGGAACTGAGCCACCAGCCCTGCGACTTCCTCAGGCCGCATAAGGCCCGCCACCACTCGACGCGCCTCCTTTTTGAAGGAGCTCATGCGCGCGAACCGGTGCATGCGCTCCGAGACCACGCCCGGTAACTGTGTGGTGGGCGCCGCGCAAATATCGGCTGTACGGCCGAGCCATGGCATGGAAAGGACCTGATCGGCAGTGGCTCTGGGGTTCAGGGGGAAAAGAGAGGCGAAGGGGGGAAGGGGAATTCGGAAAGCAAAAAACAAACCACACACGAGGAGAAAAAGCACATGGTTTGTCACTCGCGGGTACCCCGACTGTACGACACCGCCGTACCTACCGTTTTTTTGGATCGCGTTCCAGCATGGCCATGAGTACGGCAATGGCTTCAGAGCTGATACTTTTCCAAACGGGATCTTTCGTCAAGTCCAGGTTGCCCTGTAGACCGTTCGGTGGCGGCAGTTGTGGGTGGGCGTTAAAATATCACGCAATATGGTGATTGATGAAAAAAACAGTGCCGTGCCATGTCGTACAAAGGGAACGTACCTTCCGTACGGCTCGAAGAATCTCCCGATCATCCCTGCCGTCGAATGGTGCATAGCCAGTCTATTTGACGGCGCGCCAGGCGATGTGCGAAAAAGCGGATGACAAACGGGCGGGGGGTAGTCCAAGTTGTTGTCTGTTCGTACTAGAGTACGGCATGTGACATACCAGAGGGAATCTCCTTCCTTGTCTGGAGCTTTGAGGAGCTATATGCCATTGGGGTGTTCGTACGTAATAAGACTGATGAGGATGTTCGTGTGCCTGCTTGTCCTCGTCGTCGGGAAGAACCATTTCATGAAATCCTAAAACCCTAAGTTCTAAGTCCGGTTTGGATTGCCAAAGTAGGCTTAAAAAAACGAGCTGACCTGCGCACTTTAATCGCGCAGCTTTTGCGACAGGCCGCTCAACCCTACTTCTTCCAATATATGTTGGGAAAAACTATGCAACCACTTTTGCCAGTTCTGAAACAAAAGCTCTTTTCCTGCCCGGGTTGCTGTGCATCCTCGCCCTCCCTATCTCCCTATCGTCAGACATCCTCCACATCACCCCCCCCGTGTTTCCCACCTTCCTTTTCCTTTCTTCCGGCCATTCTTCCCCGCTGCTGTTCCTTCCCCCTCCTCCCCCTTATCGATTACCTCCTCCCCTTCTCCCATCTCCCTTCACCTTGTCCCCCCTTCCCCCCCACCGTCCACACCAAAAGGACCTACGAGCATGATGTGCAAGATAACTCCGACAGACCATACATCTGCAGGCAGGCTGTAACGGCCCTCCAAGACCTCGGGGGCCACGTAGTACGACGTGCCCACGACGTCGGTCAACGGCGTGTCATCTAAGGATGTACGGCAGAGTTAGGGGTTAAGGGCAGGCGGCGGGGGGGGGGGGGAACAAGTCTTAGGGTTTCTCGAGCGGTACCCCCCTCCCCGGTTAAAAAAAGCCCGGAGAGAAACGTGGTGATGAAGTGGGGGGATGAAAACGGCCGGCAGGGGGTTTCGGAAGGTTCGCCGTTGGTAGTTAGTTACCAGCCAACCTCACCAGCTACACCTCACCGTGGCATACCCAGTAAGGATCAACGGCCAGCCAGCCAGAACCAGCCACCCACGCAGCAAGCCAGTCAGACAGCCAGACAGACAGCCAGATAGACAGACAGACTCTCGCTGTCAGACAGCCAGACACTGCACTCTCACCGGTGCAAAAGGTGGACAATCCAAAGTCAATCAATTTAAGCCTGGAGCCGATGCCGACCAGAGTCATTGCCCGGGGGATCTGTCGGGACCCGGAGGAAACGGATGTTGCCTGCTGTGGCGGCGGTTGAGGCGGCTGGGGCGGTGCTTGCTTGTCCTGGAAGTCCTTTGGCAGCTCGGCGGTTAGCATAAAGTTTTCCGGCTTGATGTCCTGTTTAGGACATAGGCAAGCAGCGGACGAGGGAAGCTAAAGAGAAGGACGAGGAGGGGGATGACAACGGTGGGCGCACTTGAGGTGTATCTATAAGCTTGTCTCCATTCCTATTGGAATATTTTATTTTTACTTTATTTTTTTAGCTGGGTCGTGAGGCTTCTACATTCCCATTGCACCGGGTAGTCCAGGTAGCATTTAAATGGACCCCAAGTATTCTTCCGCCCCAGGTAAAACATTCAACTCTTTCCTCCCCTCCATCCTCCCCCAGGAGGCTCTGCTTCCCTTCATCAAACCATAAAACTGTAGGATTTTCCAGTGAAACGAAAGAAACCAAGGTTTTCAGTGTATTCGCCGAGAGCGAACTCACTTGAATGTCGTTGGTGCGTACGGCGGGACCGTACAGGGCAAGATTAAGTCGCAAGAGTGCGACGGAAAGAGTAACTTGGCGAGTTCTCAGTGTCAGAGAGTACCGACGGGTTTCCCGCTGCGGCTTTTGCCTAAGTTACAGCGTACAGAAGCAGAGCCGCACGCGGTAACCCGGCTCCCCCCTCCCCCTGTAACCCGGTTCCCCCCGCCCAAGGAATCAAGCACACGCTTTTTTCCTGCCCGCAGGTACCCCTCCGTCTGTACGACACCTAAGCGGCAACTAAGGCAACCACTCACGAAAACCCTAAAACCCTTTCTCCTTCCTTCCCCCCTTCCAAACGCATTTCCTTCCGTACTGCAAGAGCCGCTCGCTAACCCCAAACCATCTTCCAACCAATCTAACCGTCTCTAACCCGCAACGAACCACTCCTAACCGCCGTCCGTAACTCACTCGGTGGGCCACGCCCATACTGTGGCAGTAGGCGAGGGCCTTGAGCACCGTACGGAGGACATCGGCGGCGGTTCGTTCGGAGTGGCGGCCGCTACCTATGATAGCGTCGAACAGATCCCCGCCCTGCGAACGGGTCGAGGGTCGTTGCATTACGAGTGTGGCTGGTTCGGTAATGTGCCGACGTCATAAAAAAGGAAATTCATAAAAAAAATCCGGCTCTATATATACAGTCTAAGGAAATGTTCTGGTAAGAGGAGACACATAAAATCGCATCAAATAAAATAAAATGAACAAGCAGACTGCTACAGCATAACATTCCGGATAGTTCACTTAGCACTTCGTAGTTTCGCACAACCTAGTTTCCGTTGTGCGCTTTATACTTTATATCGATATATCTGCATGATGCGGATAGCCTTGAGCTGTCCATTGGGTCCCCTCATCCGGGCTCCAGGTGTGTGTATGCCCCCCCCTAGGTTACACCTTTGGGGGTGGTAACGCGGTGACTCCAGGAGGTGGTGTAGCACACACATACATACGCACACACAGAAATAAAAGCCCTGTTACTGCTCCTGGTGCTCCTCCTGGTGCTGCGGTTATAAATGCTGTGGACATTGGTAAGTGCATTGGTACGGCATTAATTAAAGTGATCACGTGATGTAAGACTGCACGACATACCTTGTACAGCTCCAATACGAGATGCAGTTGCCGTGGCTCTTCGTACACGCCAAGCAGCTGGGAGATGTGCGGGTGCCCAGCCAAGTGGTGCAAGATCTCGACTTCTCGACGCAGAGCGGTGATGTCAGCTGCTCTGAGAAGCGACTTACGGATAGTCTTCACGGCCACTTCGGCGCCCGTGGCGATATGAGTGGCAGCGCGAACCTGGCATAAACATCATCACAAAAGTTTTTTGAACATAAAAAAGGTTATGAAAAATCTTAGGCATTTTACATGCATCTTGGAGGGCTTCTCTGATCTTGGGATGTTTCACAATTGTTTTTTTCCGTAACTCATCCGGAACTTGTTTTCTGGGGAAAATGTCGCGGATGGAGGAAAATTACGCTGTTCAATTCGGAGGCGCTTATTCCCAAGTTGTAAAAGCGTCGCACTCCAGCTGAAACCCTCTATGAACGGCACTTCTCCTACTGGGTACGAGACCCCCTCTCACAACTGAGTAAGGCAACTATCCAGGACTGAGCACGGCGCGTTCCAATCAGTAGGTATGACGTTATATCATAATCTTGTCACTTGCGATAAGTTACCTTCAATTTGATCAAGCCAGGGGTAGGTTGCATGCGCGTATTCGTACATGTGTGCGGTAAGCCTAACACCACAAACATGCTTGGACGAGGGCACTCTTACGCCCAAACAAATTGACGGCAAAGGGCAAATGATTAAAAGCTGATAATTCAAAAGCTGATGAGTAGCACATCTCGATTACCAGTTGTAAGGGGAAATGTGGAACTGGCCTTACTCCGATCAAAGCCGAATAAAGTACAAATCCTGATTCACAAATTTTACTTACTTTCTGAATAAAATAATTTTAATGCCTCCATTACAACTCTTCTGCAAGTCAACATCTCATACACTGTTCGCCGCCACGCTCGTGCTGCTCGTGCTGCTGCTTTGCCGTTACCTAGGGAAGACGATTCCCGATTTTCCGCCAGGCCCAGGAAGACGGCCGTGTTCCGGTACTGTCACACTTACCACACCAAAGCTACCTTGTCCGAGCACCTTGCCAAGCTTGTACGCGCTCTCAATGGGAGGGCCAGGTCGTATAACCCACTGTACGGGGCCCCCTGCCGCCGCCGCCGCCGCCGCTGAAGGGCTGTTGGGGGATGCAGCGGCAGCCGCGCCCGCGTGTGTCGCCGCTGCAGCGTCTGCTCTTCCCGCCACCGAGCTCGACGGTGGGGCCGCCGCCGTCGCTGCGCTTTCTTTCCCCCTTGCGGTGGTATTCTGGTCCACTACGCTGTTCCGGGTATCGCCATTGGCAGCGGCGGCTGTAGCTGCGGCAGCGGCTGCTACCGCTCCAGCTACTGCTGCTGTGCCAGCTGCTGCTACTGTTGCTGCTGCTGCTGCTACTGCTTTTGGAGACTGCCCAGAGGGATGGTTCATGTTGTGCTTGTCGTTGGCGCTCTCTCTGACGTGTTTTGGATTGCCAGTTGGTGGTCGTCTCTGCTTGTGGTTAGCAACCGCTGTCGGACTGTTGCAACCTGACGCAGGTAAGGGCGATTTTGTGTGAGAGTCGCTCTGCTTGCCGCCAGTTCGACTAGTACCGGTTGCGGGCAGCTCCGGGCTTGGCGAGCCCGATGGCGAAACGTTTGCGACGGCTCCCGCCTCTTGCTTGCAAGCTTTGTCAACAATTACTAATTGCGCTTGACCTTGAGCTTGTGCCTTGTCGCTCGGGGCTGTTGGGGACTTTCCAGTTGCAGATGTCGACGAAATCTCGTGAGGCTGCCCGGCACTTTCTCGGTCGACGAGGATAACGTCGTTACTGTCCCTATCTTTGTTACAAGCTGCGTATTCCTGATAATCCCAAGCAACTTTTCCGGAGGCACGCTGCTTAGAGTTGGCGTATTCGGAACCCAGAGCTTTAAGAATGGCCGCATCCGTAGGCGGCAAGTCGGTGCCACCTAATTGCGTAACTGTTATCTTGGAGCTCCGACCGCCCATCAGTTCTGGAGTTCGCGTTGCCAACGCGGGTGAAGTAATGGTAAGACGGGTGCCCACTTGCCCCGACCAGAGCTTGAGTCGAAAAGCATTGAAATACTAATATATGCTCATTATTAAATAACTACCTACTGCGAATCCTTAAAGGGGAGGCACCGCCGAAAGCTTAAGGAAGGGACGCTGTGCGCGTAACGTTAAGAAAGGGTAAGAGAGTACTACAACAACATGCCTGAACGTAAATTCTCCAGCGCGTTATTTTTCATCTTGAAGTAATTGGTAATGATTCCAGGAAAGCGTGAAAGGAAGATGCGCCATTCGAGTCCGCCCTCTAAACAGTACAGTCCACCATGCAGCAAGCAAGGCGTCTAAACTCTCGAGCAGTATTTATTTGATAAAGCGCATAACTTGTGTACAGTCTTAGATGTTATGAAACGCACCTCTGACCTAAAGGGAGCATCGTCTAATCGTTTGATGACAGGGATCTGTACATCAATACAAACGCAGAGCCATATCTTGCGGCGACAATTTTAACGCAAGGCCATGTAGTATATCGGGGATGACTCAGGTACTGGGATGTTCGGAGACATTAAGGACAGTCGGAGAGGGTCGGAACAGCCCATGGTCCAGCGGAACGCATTAGAGCGCATCCATCCCGACATCCAATCAAATATTAGCAAAGCCCTCGCGGAAATAAGTTTTCCGTTATAACGCGCACTAGGCTGGCGGCGTTACATCGCACCGAGGCTTACTACTGTCACACTCCGTTACCAGAGAGGCATGAACCACAGCACAACCCGTCTGTTCACATCTGCCAAGCACTCCTGGGCTGTAAGGCACTGCAAACGTTGGGGGATGTTCTTCTTGCGCGGGATGCTCTAGAGGTGCTTATGCACGCACCGGACCAAGCAGTGCTAGGGCAATGCGCAGGGCGTGGCATCAGCCAGTGGAGCAATATCTCCAGCCATGGACCCCACTAGCTCCAATCCCTTTGTACCTTTCGTAAGTGGAATGAGTGTTTAAATGCCATTGTCGCTCTCTTACCTGATATCCCAGCGCATTGGCGGCAGGCGGCTATTGTTGCCTCTCAGTGAAAAATCCGTAGCAGGTATGGCGCCTTCCAGAGGTCGGCAAATAAGGTGGGTCCTGCGGGTCCGTACCACAGTACCCGCAGCCGATATTCGGCATCAGGCCCCGTAAGGCTGCTGCGGGTCCCTAATGACCAAGACTTGGCCAAAAGACGTGGCTTGCAGCCTCTATTGCGGCCCGTAGGGCAGCACGCTGAATTTGAACTCTGTGTTTGACTTTGAATTTTTTTAGGTTTACTGACCGATATTATGCCCTCCCGCAGCCATAGAAACCGATTTGCCGACCTCCGGTGCCTTCCATTCAGTCTGTTACCCCCTACCCCTGGTGTCGAGGTCTAGTTGGTGATGGGATGGAGGGGCCCATATCAGACTTCTTAAAGATCTATCCGTTAAATCAGCAACCGGTATGCCATTTCCTGTGGCTCGTCGGGTAAGCCATACCCTATTTATTAAACACGCGACGGGCTATGCTGATCTGCAGACCATCCAGTACCTCCTGAGGTACGGCTAAAGTTCCCCTTTAGGGGAAGAACCCCAAAGTAGGAACAGGGATGCTATTCCTACTTTGCAACGGATCTTCCATCGTTTATGGTCTCACATACGTATAGAGTAAATGGAAAAAAGATGTTTCGTGGCGTCTCAAAGTTGGGGTGCCTATGAAACTAGGAAGTTCCTATCTCGGGATGTCGCAGCCAGCAGTGTGAGGTTGTGGACGTTATCCAGTAGGTTCCGTGGGAGGTGTATCCCCTCGCCGTCATAACTTCTGGGCCTGTCTGGTGGCACAGGCAGTAGCGGACCAACTCACTCTGTCAACAGGATTGCCAGTGTCACGCGAACAACGTTGGTTTGTCCAAGCTCCACAAGCAGTGTAACAATGTGTTTGGGATGTTGTGGCTCTTGCTGCGGTGGCCTCCCCCTATGGCCACCCACAAGCTACGTACCAATGTATTCTATTGCGAGGAGTTTCCGTTCGACCGCACACAAACATCCGTCGTCTAAGACCATGAAATAAAGCCTGAATATACGTCCGTAAACCAAAAGGCGTGCGTCTGCAATAATCATTGTAGCGTTGGACTTCTAAATCCAGTGGCAGATGCTCCGGAAAGCGAGAACTACGCCCGCATCCGAATGATGTTGAGAATCAAATCGTGACTAAATAGAGTACGTGGGTTATCGTATTAGCTTTAGCGCGGCGCGTTGGCAGACCGTTCTCGAACTTGCACGGAGACCTTTGCTCAGGGCGGTCTAGCAACGGAGGCCGATGAAAATCAAAATCAAATATACGAGTAGCAGAACTTTGTCCACGAACCTTCACTTTTGACCACGTGCAGTGGTTTATGGCAGGCAAGAAATGCACGGCAGCTTGGGCCAATGGCACATCCAATGCGACATCCACTCTATGCACTGGACTCAAAACACTGCTTGTATTCCTGTAGCCTGACATCAAGACAAAAATGATGTTAACTTCACGCATCCAAAGTATAAAGTCGCGGGGATGCGCTGCCCCGAACGCCAAGGCACCCCGACGTTCAGTCCGCGTCGTGTGTCACGGCCACGGTCACGGCCATGGACATGGTCCAGCTCCCACAGCGGTACTTACTGAAAAGGACAAGGGTACGCGCGCAGTTGCACTGTCATCGTTCTTCATCTTTTCGATGGCGACGTTGTCATCTCCGCGGCCGCTGTAGGATTCATCGCTGAGATGCGCAAGGTCGCAATGAAGTTGCACACAAAGGAGCAGGCACCAAAGGAGGGCGGCAAGGAGGTGCCGAAGCAGCAGGGTCCGGTAAGCTCTCGGAACGCGAACGCAACGCGGGCGCGGCTTTTCCACCCCACATCATCGTCATGATCACTACCACTTGTACCACCAAGGCCATTACCATCATCATGTCACTATTGCCACGAAGACCGCCACCACCGTCACCCCGAGACGCAACCCTGAGACCAACTTTTGCACCTTTCGGCGTACAACAACATTCACGCCCATCTCCACGCCTGCCAGCCTGGCGCTTCTCCACGCCCACCTGGCTTTCATATCTCCCAATCAGGACCCAGTTCCTATTATCCCCTTGTGACCACATCCCACATCTTGTTCTGCAACACAGTGTGCCGTTCTCCTGCTCTCTCCCCCTCTGATCCCCACACGCCCAACCCTCAAACACCTCCCCTACCAACACAAACACACACATACACACACACACGCGCGCGTGCGGACGGCTGGAGCATGCAGTGGACGCCCACTCTTCCGGGCTACCTGCGCTTTCTTACGGAATCTAAGGCCGTGTACGACACCTTTGAGCGCCTCGTACTGCAAAGCGATGAATGTGAGTGGGGTTCTGGCTCTGGAGAGCCGCGGCAGGGTCAGGAACCCTGTAGGGTTGGAACCGACACTAAGTACTCCAACCCACTATGATGTGCATTTTCCCCCCAACCACGCGCACATACACGACACGTTCTTGACCCAGCAAAGCTCAGTCGCTTCATTTCCCCTGCTTGCCGACCTACCTAGGTCATGTGCTCAGGGGCTGAGCACATGTCATGGAACACGTCGAGTGTCTTCCCCCTCCCCCCTCACTCCCTGGCAGCAGCTTCACTCGCTCGTGATTCGTCTTCCGCCCTCCCTCCCTTCCCCCCCCCCTGCGACCCACATCACCTGTCGGCTGGTCGACAGCGCCAGAGCGCATGTCAATAAAGGAAGGAAAACCCACATCACGAAACGAACGACCCACCTAATTCCCCAGAATTCCCCATTTCATATCGTTTTAGTTGATACTGACCTATTTCAGATAGCCTCCGGCTAGACCTTAGGGCCCCCGCAGGGCTCGTATGCACCTCACAGCGCCCGCCTTTGACGGGTAACGCAGCCCCCGGAGGGGTGTGTGACACACCGGCTCCCCGCGACTGCCTGCCCAAATGTCCGCCTCCACGGAATGCACAGACATCCACACACGCGCACGCGCACGCCCGCACATGACACACACACAACCCGGTGTCACACCACACTTCCAGAAACGCCGGGGGAAAACATCCCCTAGGTATGGTATGGGCTCAACGGCGACTGTAACCCACCAACTACTCCACTGAACATTTGCCGTACAACAGACGCGGCGCTGCGAGACACAGGTCTGGAACGTTCCCAAGGTCTCTCTGAAGACATCGCCTGGTATGAGAAGACGCACGGCCTTAAGGCGCCGCAGCTGGAGCAGGATGGGCCAGGTAACGTACGGCATGGGAAGACGTACGGCAGAGAGAGTTGTCGAGAGCCTCGTAATCTTTAGAAAGGGAGAGTTGTATATGCATTTATGTATGTATGTATGCATGTATACGTGGATTCTGACAGGAAACTTGCCGTGTGCATGCCCGTGTTGATGGTTCCCCATCTTCTAGCCCCCCTCCACCCGCCGCCCCCCTCCACCCGCCGCACCCCGGCTCCACCTCGCGTGACGCCCGCCGGGGTGCGGGGTTTCGCACTTCCTATCCCTCCTCCTCCCCCTCCGCCGCCTCCATGCGCCCATTTCCCCTTAGGTCTGACCTACTGTCGCTTGTTGGAGAAGTTGGCGGCGGAGGACCCCCCCGCCTTCATTTGCCACTACTACAACTTCTATTTTGCGCATACCGCGGGTGGCCGAATGATCGGGAACAAGGTGCGGGCGCGTGTTGTGTGCCGGGGTATGTATGTGCGGGGTGGGGGACGGGGTTGGGGGACAGGAGGGATGGCGGCGCCGTGTTGATGGGCGGCGGTCTAGGGTGGTGGGTACACGCGAGTGCTGTGCGGGCAAGTACGGATCGTGGGCGTGGCGGGACCGATACATATACACATCACTTCCTCCTATCCAACTCCCAACCTTTTTTTCGTTTGCCTTTATTTGCATTTTCACATGTACGGATATTCTCAAGGACACGAACACACGCATGGACAAGCGGCCCCTGTTCTCCCATATTGCACCTGTACACGGCTCTCCCTCCGCTGATTTGGTTGCTTTCTACGCCCCATGGTTCTATGCCCCATGGTTCCACGCCCCATGGTTCTACGCGCCCCTCTTGGCACCATTCGGACGTCTGGCTTCAGGTCGCAGCTGTACTGCTGGACGGCCATAATCTGGAGTTTTACCGTTGGTCAGCTGGCGATGTGAACGAGCTCTTGGAGCGAGTCCGCAAGACCATCAACGTAATGGCAGAGGGCTGGAGCCATGAGGCGAGGGCGCACTGCCTGGACGAGACGGAGGCGAGCTTCAAGTATTCGGGAGTGCTGTTGCGCTGCATCACCGCGACCGAGTGAACCGAGGGAAGGGAGGGAGGGAGGAAGGTAAAGGATGTAATGCTTTATGAGGAGAGGAGTTTTGGTGAGAGGATTGGGCTGCTGTGAGGAGGTGTATGGCGCTTCGTACCTTGAGCTGGGTACGTTCGTGTCCTTGCACTGGACCCTCCCCTCCTCCGCAGGACGTGTAAAATAGAACTATATTGGAAACATGTAAAGGTGCCCCCGACGTACATTTAGGGGTCGTACGTGAGTACAGGATTTGAGGGGGTGTGAGCGCTTCTGCAGATGAGAGGTGAAGTGTTGTGAGGTGGTGGTGGTGAGGGTCGTGGTATGGAAGTAGCGGGAGGTGAGCGGAAGAACTGAGCTGTGTTAGCGGGAGTGCGCGTTGTTAACGGAGTGTATCTTCAAGCGGAAAGGGATTGTGGCAAGCTTAGGAATCAAGCAAAGCGGAGCGATTCGCCTTTTGTTTCTGATGGGATGCTTTTTGTCTTCGTGACGGTGAGGGGATGAAGTGAGGCGGAAGCGGCTCGTACAATATCGGTGGCCTTTGCAGCGTTTGCAAGATGTCCAAATATATTAAAACAGTACAAGGCACGTTATACATTATTGTATAATACGCCGCTACGAGGATCAGGTAAACCAGACCGCTTATTTTGCGCATCGCGATGCTGTGAAGTAGTTAATTTTTGGATTTAGCATATCGCTAATCAAGTGATATAGGCTAACAAATGGAATGATAAAAATCCCTTCGGCTCCTTCGGCTTCGGTTCCTATCGGAAATGTGCGTTGCAGGCTGTGTACCTAGTATCAAGGTCGCTGCTCTGTGCTGTTGGCTGCTCTGTTTCGCTGATGTTAAGCTTCTTATGACAAGTTCGGCAATAAAACGGGGCCGACTTGCCATCGGCGTGGGCAATAATACACGGCAGGTTCAAAGGAGGGCTGACTGGACATAACTGAAAACGGATGCTGCTCCACAACACATATCGCACCCGCCCGGCCGTCAGGGCGATGGATTCAGGGCGATGACCTGGATCCACTTCGCCTTGCACTTTTTGATACAGGGCGATGGATGACGTACAACCAAGGTCACACTTGGCAAGAGAACATAACCCTGCCAACTGAAAACATTTCAGTATTCCTTTAATGAATAACAGGAATGAAATGCTGCTGAAACACTCAGTGTTGGAAAACGTAGGTGGCGCCGCAATGCTCACCCTCTGATCCACATAATGCCTTGAGGAATCATAAGACATGATTGGATGGCGTCCCAGTAGCTTAAGTACTCAGTCCATTGCTGGCACAGCAAGCTGACGTGTGGATGCGCGGGAAGCCCATGACCCAATCTCTTGCCGTTTCGGACATAGGGACCGTATAGGCTTAATGCCAGCGTCACGCTTTCAAAGAAGCGGATGTGGATAGCGAAGGCTCCCTATGTGCGGCATCCTTTGATAGCGATGAGCACGCTCACTAGTAGCGTGCGTCCTTTTACAGACGTGACTTATCGCGTGCGTCTTTTTATGCATTCGTGATAAGACGCGAATACATGTTGCATTCAATATTCATCATGTCCCATTGCAGAAGCTAGCTGCATGTGGGAAACTCCGATTCTGCGTTCGTGGGTTAGCACACCGGTAATACCAGACATGCATATCTACCAGAACTCACGACGCATGGCAGAATCATTTACTCAGGCCCTGAAACGTATAGTTCGATCATGAGGATCATAAATCTAGGAAAGGATCCTATCTCTTCATCGCTAAAATTCTCTCCAGACCACGTAAAATGACAAGGACACGAAAACGGACCCACGAGCAAAGTTCAGCAGCAAACGAGGATGGTATACTGAACAATATCTTACCAACATTCATACAGCGAACGTTATCAACCTATGTTTCGCATTTCTTATGCCATGCAAGGGCGCCCATGTGCATGACTCCCACTCCATTCTTGTAAAAGCCTCTTTGTGTAAAGCCTCAACCCTTGCTTACAACAAGCAAATCAACGGCTTGTTCCAACATTCTTCATTGAATTTAAGCCTATACGGTCCCTATGTCCGAAACGGCAAGAGATTGGGTCATGGGCTTCCCGCGCATCCATACGTCAGCTTGCTGTGCCAGCAATGGACTGAGTACTTAAGCTACTGGGACGCCATCCAATCATGTCTTATGATTCCTCAAGGCATTATGTGGATCAGAGGGTGAGCATTGCGGAGCCACCAACGTTTTCCAACACTGGATGTTTTAGCAGCATTTCATTCCTTTCATTCATTAAAGGAATACTGAAATGTTATCAGTTGGCAGGGTTATGTTCTCTTGCCAAGTGTGACCTTGGTTGTACGTCATCCATCGCCCTGTATCAAAAAGTGCAAGGCGAAGTGGATCCAGGTCATCGCCCTGAATCCATCGCCCTGACGGCCGGGCGGGCATATCGCAGCAACGAACCATAAAAATAATAGCGAAATATTCAGGAAGTCTGACCGATATCACAACACTGTCAGCGCATATGCTTGGGGTCATGCCGTGCCTCGCGCAGACCCGGGGATTGAATGTTGTTGCACTAAAGTTACAAGCTACACGTTCTGCACAAGTGCGGAGGCCGCCCTTGAAAGCCAGGGAGGCGATGGTGTTCAATTGTCATCAAGGTGAGGATCATTCTTAACTGAGTCCATATGTAGCCAGTATGGGGTACCAATCATTTCGTTGCATAACGGCTCGCCGAAGATCATTAATGTGGCGCATCAATCCCTGTATGGTAACCTCAAGGCCCCTAACCAATCTGTATGGTTATTGAACCCCTGGATTACCTTCCGGCTTTGTGAATGCTAATCGGCCACGTCCACAGCTGCTGCGTCCATAGCTCCTTCTGCAGCGGATGTTTTTGAGGAGGATGCCACACGCTTCTTTGCTACGTTGCGTACCATGGCAGTGCCGGGCGCTGGTGATCTGCTCACCGTGGGCGGCAGCGATGTGTCTTTCCCACTGCATGGGAGAAACAGTCAGCTCTATGTGCGGGAGTGCTATCCTGACCTCTTCACGGTTCTCTCTGAGTCGAAGAATAATAAGCATGTTGGTGAGGCCCTCATCTTTCCCTGCTATTGGCTGTGACATGTAATTGTCTAATGGGTGGCACTGACCTGCCGTGTTGCCTGCCCTCTTTAGTCTCTTGAATGAAGCACCTGGGTCACTGACACACTGGGTCAGGGGGTGTGAGGGACTACTGCTCCCAACCTGCCCCCTCGGCAGGCGGGTCTCCAACAGTAAAGGCTCAAACTGCATATTGCCTTAAAGAACAACGCAGCTCAGATTTTTCTAAGCACCGGAGCCCTCTGCCTCGCTATGTCTTTTCTACTGTTGTGGTCACTCACTCCACGTTTGATGTCCAAAGCTACACCCTTGCCCTTGTGTTTCGGTGCAGTTACTGGGACAATTGGGATTGGTAAGAGCTTCTCCTTCTACTACTTGCTATTGCGGCTGCTGCACAGCCCGTCGCCACCACCCTTTATCCTTTGGGAGCACCACACAAGGCCTGGCATAGTGGTGGGTTACACATGTACTGTATGCTGTGCTGGTGTAGGAGCTGTTTACATTTGTTTCCTTGTTCTGCCCCTTCTGGTCACCAGTGGTGCTACACGCATGAGACGGGCGAGGTCCGGGTCGGCAACAACATAGCCTTCAGACAGCAGTTTCGCAATCGTGATAGCTGGTGGGTTATATTGGTGCAGCGGTCCGAGGAGGAGATGGGGAAGGCAAGAGAGCACCAATAGGACGTAGGTTTCCTGGGTTCAGGAAGTAAAGGATTGGTGGTAGCAGCAGGGCTCGGATGAGGGAGAGATGGGACCCTAGAAGGGCTGTACTACTTAAACTCGTCTGCACTGCAGGGTTGGGTTGTTTTGGCGAGGGACGAGGATGGGAATTTCGGCTTCGGCCCGGCTTTAACAACCCACAGTGTAATCTAAATCGTACATGTATATTTATACATTGTATAGATATACACATATTTTTACATATATACATACATGCATGTGTGGTAGGCAGTTAGGTGCCGGCGTGACAGAGGGCTGCTGGATGATGTGCATACAGGCCATGGTATGGTATGCACATTGCCCAGCTGCTACATACCCGGGACCTCCTGGATTCATTGGGTGCATTTTGTCCCCGACATCTCGTTACCTTATCCTGTCAGGTACTTTGCACATGGGGTGAAGCCCGACACCACCTCTGCAGCGCAGACGGTGCTGTTAACTTCACCCGTGCATGCTACGATCAAGGTAAGAACCTTGGGCCGAGATGGGACCAGAAGATGTACCATTTCTAACCTCGCACACCCGACATGCAGCATCCTGGACTCGTCCGTTAGTTTCTGCCTAAGTGTACCTGCTCCTAATGAACTAGGAAGGCCAGAACGTAGTCCTATCACCCCTCCTCGCAATCGCCTGTGCTTCACTTTACCCCTCTCTCCCTCCCTCGGGCTGCAGGAGATGAGGACAGAGGGCGCGAAGATGCTGTACATGCCTCGCTGGGAGTATGAGGAGCTGCTTGACTGCCACAGGTGCCGGGTGGGGTGGAGGGCTAGCTCACGTGGTGCATGCTGCAACTAGTGCTGAAAGTACGTTATAACGTTCTTTAGACTTGGAGTTTCACGCAATAGTACAGCGAATCAGGGTTGATATGGCCATAAGTCGACCATGTGTAAAGCTGTTTTATAAGTTGTGTACGGCACCCCCTTTTCTGTGCAAGCTACACACATTGTTCGCTGAAGCAAATTGCAAGGATTCAATCCTTCACGTGAAGAGGACGGCGGCGTCTCAACTTGCCAGAAGCACCCAAGCAGCAAAGCACTCCCAAGCGTATCAAGGAGTCTGTCTGTGGGTTGCTGTGGAAGAGCAACTTTTGCGTCCTGCTTGGTTACAGTGCAGTGGCTTTGCTTATTTGTGGCTAGCTAGGTGCATTGCTCCGTACTTTTCGGCCAGGTGGTGGCTTGGCTTCGGTTGCACTCGGTGCGCAATAACTCGAGATTCAAGTGAGGGTGGCAGTCATAGAGTTGGACCACTAGTCATGTCGCAGCACAACCACCATGCTCTCGCTCCCATCTTAATTGATTATTAAACCTTGATCATGATGTTTTTGATGATATTTAAATCGCACTTTTGGCAATTGTCCTGTGTGCAAACGGCCAAAACAGTCGCTCGCTTCCCCCCGGGGGGCGCCCCACACACAAAATGCCCACAGCAAGATGTATGACAGAGTGCCGAAGGACACCGTGGAGGAACTTTATTGTTACTATGGCGGCGTGGTACGATACGTGCTGCAGCATCCGTCGCTGCACCCCGACCTGGAGCTGCCTGCGCTTCTGGAGCCGCTTTTCAGTGCGATTCGTGCTTGCGACTCCGCGCAGCTCATACGGGTGAGTGTAGCTAGTCCTCTACCCTGAATTTGATGTTGTTTCAGTTGGTTGCCTCGTTTTCACCTACATTGCCCAAGCTTTCAAGGTTGCTGTCCTTCCTTCGGTGCAGCAGAGGTTTATCAAGCTTTTTCACTTTGCTGCTGAGCTCCTATGTCCTCCTTCCCCATATTGCTGCCAATGACTCGATTTCTTCAATTGCGAGCTCTGAGGATGCGGCTTGCGCCTCCCTGAACATTCAGATGTACACACCTGCGGCTTGGCATGCCTCTCTTGTCGCTTTCCTATCAGGCGCAAAAGTCCATTGATGCTATCGAGAAGGAATCTAATGCCTTCCATCACCTGATTCATATCGTGGCGGATGACAACTTCCAGAGAACGGACCTCACTTTCGCCTCCAAAATGGCGTGTTCGAAGTTTCTCGGACACAATTTTCCAAATTTAAGTAAGAGATGGGGTGGGTTCTAGCCTGGAGCCAGCTGGCCTCTACATTATTGCCGGCCGGCAGCTCAAGCAGCACTTGCCGGAACCTCACCGTGACAACCCCTGGCGCCGCCATAGTCCCCGTGCCTTCATCGCCGCATTCAAGGCGCTTTCTGACCTGTGCAACGCTGCTGCTGCTCCACTTGCTGCTACTGCCACAATTGCAACTGCTGAGTGGGCTCAACGTGTCCAAGTGGCGGGAAGTGAAAGGGGAGGCCCACATGGCCGTGTCCATAACGGGGCCCACCTGGGGATGTTGGTTTAGGTGGTTGGGAGTTTTGATGGTTTGGATCGTCGAGGGCTTTGGTGTTGAGGGAAGTGGTAAGGGCTAGGGAGGAGGAGACCGGGACCTATGACACGCGATTATGGCTCACACGACAAAACCTGGGTCGAGCCTTCCACCCGTACAAAACTACAAAACGGAGCTGGGGTCGATGATGATGAGGTCCAAGTGCGGTGATAACAATCGACATTCACTACGGTACCTCTCTTTCCAGCCTCTTAACATGACCGACCTCATACCACCTAAATTCTCACGCCGCTGCCTTAGCCCAACTCTCTTCGCACGCTCCCTTAGGCATCTCAATGCCCTGCATGCACCTAGCATCAGCGATAATCATAATCAAAGATAATCAAAGATAATTGAGCGGCTGGTGTGTGGGTTGGTAGGCATCAAGAAACGCGCTCCTACGGATAGCGCGGGCGAACCGTGTGGAAGCTTCGGTAATGATCTGCACGACAAAGCCGACAGGAAAATTGGACGTTTGGATTCACTTTGTGTGTGTGGTTCATATACCCCCCCTGGCGGACGCTGGGACCGTCCATAGCGCACGCTCCGCAGGACGGACGACCGTCCGGCACAGCTTTCCGCCAACACATACCAACATATTTATGCAAGAAACAGAAGACATTTTATTGTAGTTTCCTCCTGGTGCTCTCGGCGCGCGCGGGGCGTGGAAGTGCGCAGAGATTCCTTGCGCAAGCCGGGTCAGCTATCCTCAAGCGCCGCATGCAAACTTGCCCAATACCTGCCAGTCTTTCCCTTACAACTCCCCTTTCACAACGACAGGCTCCTTCTTAACGGAGCGGGTAATGTCTCCACGTCTACGTCTTCACTCCGGACACTAGACCAAACCCCCAAATGCCCCTGAAGCGGTAGAAATGCTCCCCCCATATTATACATATATACTCTTTCCGTCTCTGTCCCTCCACGTTTCACCCCGCTAATAAATAAACGAACGCTCCCTCGGGGATTTGAACCTAGGACTCGTAAGCCAGGTCAGAACCCCTCTACACGATGTCGACAGACACGCTTGACGGCACCCGGTATCGCTCCATGATGCGATTGTTGGCATTCAGCGCCAATGACCTGTGTACAGAGGGCAAAGCAAACCAAGACCGCACGGAAAAAAGGAGTGGAGTGCAACATGTGAGGACCTGGGCCGATTCAATCAATAACTCACGAGCAGCCACGACGTGCAGCAGAGAAAAGTATTGGAAACAAGGCCCCCACAGATCTCCACAGGTCTCCAGGGAAGGTTAAATTGGTTCGGGTTGGTCTCTGTCTGTTGAGTATTTATTGCACACAGGCGACAAAGGTATGGGGGCAGGGTCGCGGAGAAAAGAAGAAGGAAAAGTCGGCAATGACTAATATCCCCGACAGAACGTGCAGCTCTCCTGCTCGAGCTTCCCACGTGCCCCTATGTTCTTTTCCCCCCTGCCCCTCCCCCCTCGCCCCTCGCCCCACCTGTCCACCACCATAATCCGTTCGTCCTCCAGCTCGAACCGCACAAACCTTTCCGCGGCCCCCTCCACCAGCTCCTTCAAGTGGGTCAGGTTGAGTACCTCCGTGCCGTTTACCCGCAGAACCTGAAGCGACTGGAATTGCTGGTAGCCGGTGTTCACGTCATCGACCAGTACCTGCGGTTGTCGGGAGGAGGAGGAGGAGGAGGAGGCGAGAAGGGCCGCGGAAAGAGGGGTGGAATGAAGGCGAGGAGGTAACGGCGATCCTATACGGGAAACCCCAGCGGCGGGGGAATTCCCTGGGCAAGGTGCAAAATGAACCATTGTCAAGGGGGGGAGGGCCCCCCCAAGGTAGAAAGCGCAGCAAGCAGGGGCGAGGGCGATTTGCACCCGAGACTGAGGACCGTCGTTAGAGCGAAGTGGGAGGAGAAAGCAGCCAAGCGCATTCCCTGTGTGTTGATTCGAGAGCTGTAAAGGTCAGGTCGGGTGCGATGCAAAAAGCTTTTCGAAGGGGACGGAGGGAACGCGGCCGGGAGGACGATTTGAGGGTGGAGGGGAGTGAGCGGTGTGTGCTCGGCTCGGCTCGGTGTGTGTGTGTGTATGTGTGTGTATGTGATTGTTCAGGTGCAACCAGCAGAGGTTGGCCCCGCGGAAAGGAACAGGTCGCGTCCAGGACGTGTTGATTTGGCTCACACCGCCCCTCAAAACTGAGCCAGGCCCTAAGTCCCAACACACTTACTTGGCTGAGTATGACAATCTGTTGATGTGGCTTCTGCATCATGCCGTGCAAGGCCTTGTCGTACAACCGCCGCGGTGCCGTATTCATCCAGTCTTCGCCGTACTCGTGGAGGTACGGCTGAGTGAGAGGCACAAACACTAGCCCGGCGTACATGAAGTACGACGGCAGGCGGTCGTAGCAGTGCACAGGCACCAGCAGGTCGTTGGGCGTAACTGTCAGGTCGTACGACAGGACCTCCCCGTCTCGCAATACCTGCAGTGGGTCACCATTTAATGGCATGACAACGTTCGCAACCGAGCAGAGCCCCCCTACATGCTGCCCGCCATCACGTCATTTCGCCGCAGAGCCTTAACGTTCCCAGCATAGCACAACTCAGCACAGATAAGAGCAGCACCCTTACTCCCCCTTACTCCCCCTTACTCTTGGGCATCTGCACCCTCACCCCCATCCTTACCTTAATCTTGGCAGTCGCCCCCGTGGGCTTGAGTGTGATTAGGTAGGAGAAGTAGATGCGCTCACGCTGCCGGAGGTGAACCGTGCCGTCTGATTGGTGCAGAAGGGGTGGGGCGGGGCGGGGCGGGGCGGGGTGAGGTGAGAAGGAGAAGGGCGCGAGGGGGCCAGCGGAAAGGGGCGTGAAAGGGAAGGGAAGGTCAGCTTCATGGCTTTGAAGGGTTCGCCACGCGACCAGGAAGGGCGCCGCTGTAAAGGAAATGTCTTTCCCACGTAACAAAGGATAATCGCCACATAGGAGTTGGTGTTGAAGCGGATGCACTCGCTGCTCGGGGGACAGGGGGGCTATCAAAGGGGGGAAAACGGCTACCCCAGGATGCGCATTCACCACCCATACACACCCGTACACGCCAAGAAGAGTACTTCCCCTCTGCCACCACATCATCATCCTCCTCCTCATCTTCATCATCTTCACCCCCCCAGCCCCAACATACCGTTAGCGATCGTGACTCCGTCAAACTCCAGCAGTACATCACCGGGCTTGAGGACCTGCGGGGAGCGCAGGACAAACGGGGGGAGAAACTGTTAGGGGGGGAAAGGAAGAGAACGATGATGATGGTGATGATGATGATGGTGGTGATCATGATACGTGATGCATGACCCGCAAGGATAAGGGTCCAAGCAGCAGCAGCAGCAGCCGTAGCGGGGTGCCGAGGAGTAACACACGCAGGAGGCATCTGGCGAGCCCCTACGAGCCCCTGCCCTCAGCCTTCATTTACTCTTACAGAGCCAACCAACTACTTATCCCTTTCCCCCCATAACGCCCCGGTCCCTTTTCGCCGGGGTGGGTCTCCTCGCTCATGACATAATAATGCCCCTCGCCACCTATTCGCCCGGATCGACTTATAGCCTCCGGTGGGCGGGCGGGTGTGCCGCCTCCCCGTGTGTGTCGCCTCCCTCCCACCTTGGCCGCATTAGACGTCTTCTGAATGGTGTTGACCAGCACCCCCGTCATGCCCTCCCGCATGCCCAGGGCCGCTCGGAGGTGCGGGTTCTCCAGGTTCTGGCACAGCACACCCAGACTGCAGTAGCCCTGGAGAGGGGGAGGGGGGCCTGGGGGGTGTTAGGCCTCGGGGGAAGGGGGAAAAACACCAATCCGATGCAGGCATCATAGTCTTCAACAAGACAATAAAACACCTTGGCTCCGAAGTCAAATTAATATAGTAGCTATACGGTTGGAGGGGAACCGAACCGGGGAAAGGAGGTCAACACCAACACCAACACCCGGGGGAGCCCTGTCCCCCCCGCTCCCACAACCCTCCACACACACCGCGTTGTGGCGCGCTATCCGCCCGGCCTGTGCTGCGCACCAAACCCGGCACATTCACCAAACAGGAAAACTATTTTGAACGAGTGCGCAACAACAGAAATGGCAAGCTGGTTTCAAACCGGGGCGGCTCCACAAGACCACCCCGCCCCCCCCCCCACTCGTAATCGATAACCGCACTGCCGTACCTGGTACGAGCCGTACTTGCGGACCTCGGCCAGGAAGTGACACACCACCGGTGTGGGTATGATGTAGCCGATGTTCTCCGCCCCGGGAAGGTTCTGGAAGGCCACACCCACCACTTGATCTCCCTGCAATGCCGGGCCGCCTGGGGACAGCAAAACACAGCGGGACAGAAACGGGCGGGGGAAGCAGCTGGTTGGCTGGCGGGGGAAAGACGAACCACAAACGAGTGAAGCTGCTGCCAGGGCAAGAGTGTACCAGTTGGCTGGCAGGGGAAGCGAGGGGGAAAGACGAACCACTGAGACGATTGAAGCAGGTACTAGAAATAGACGTTTATACTCCAGGATTAGAGAATTTCGGATACAGGTGCAGGGGCCCCCGATCAACTGCCCGAGCGACTCACCGCTGTTCCCTGCGGATATCAAGTTCGCCAATCCCGCGGTACGACATGTACGGCATCCGCAGCATCAGAACGGCAGAGGCCGGCCGTGTGTGACGGTGCCGCACCGGGTTATATGAGTGTTGTTGTTCGTTTGTGGCCGGGGCGTGTGTTTTCCGACACGGTGTGGTGCAATCCGTGGAAGGAGCCGGGGCCGGGGCCGGGGGGTTGGGGGTGGTCCATGTTGCAGGTGCATCAGCACGGGAAGGGGCAGGTCGGGGGGGGGGGTTAGGTACGCAGCCGGGCGAGAGTGGGTTGCGGGGGAGAAGAGGGGCAGGCGTTCACATCGTGTGAGGACCGGGGCCTGAGGCGGCTAGCCTGGCTCCGTGTTGGGCAAACAACGGGTGTATATGGAAAGGAGCAGGGGATTGACAGAGGTACTTAACCCGACACGGCGGTTATTCTAATCGCCGATGGTCTCGGGGGCCCATCAGTAGTCGGACTAGTGCGATCCTGCAGTTCTGCCATGATGGGGAACCAAAAAGAACACCCCGCCTCCCCTTTACCCGCCCCGAAACAAACCCTCCCACACACACCCAAACATCCATCGGCACAGCCACCCCCTTTCCTCTCCTTCCCTTTCCTCTCCTCGCATCCCAGCACACCCACACCCACTACCACCTCACGCAGTACCACTACCAATACCGCCCAGAAACCCCCCCCACACCCACACACACACCCACACACCGGGGTTAATGGCCGCGTCGATCTGGCAGGCCATTAGGTGGCTGGCTGCATGCGCGTACTGCGCCACCTCCACTCGACTGACCACACCGCTGGTGACCGACGTGTTGTCGCCGCCGGTGGGGTAGCCCACCACCACCACGCCCTGCTGCAGCTCCGGAACCGAACCCAGCTCCAGAGGCAACATGGAGGTGGGGGTGGACCAGAAGCTGTCATCGTCCACGGAGAGGAGGGCGAGGTCGCAGTCGTGACCCACCGCCTGAACGTCTGTTCAGGCAGGGGGTGGAGGGTGGTGGTGGGGTGGTGGTGGGGTGGTGGTGGGGTGGTGGTGGGGTGGGGGTAAGATGAACCACTGACGAGTAAAGCATATTTTGCCAGATAGATATAGACGGATGGTCGGGGAATAGACAGACGTGGGGTGGTGGTGGGGTGGGGTTAATAGGGGAAAGCCGGGAAGGTGTGAAAACATGGTTGCGCGCACGGTTGGATGTTTCTCTGCATTCATACACACGTGTATGTGTGTGTGTCCGGATGTGCGTACGTCTGTACGTCTATCCGCTTGATATGAAGCTACGTCGTCAGTAGCTTTGCTTACTACCGCCTTATTGTGTTCTTTGTGCGAAGGAGGGGTCCCCGGGGGGGGGGGGGAGACGAACCACGAACGAGTGAAGCTGCTGCCAAGGGCAAGAGAAGCAGCTTCCCCCGGGTGAAGGTGATCAGCTACACGCAACCGCATCAGCGCGAGGAGCCATTGGGCCTTAGGAGCACTGGACCCTAGGAGCCCCGCGACCCGGCTCGTACGGGCCCGGCTCGCCTTTGAAGGCCAAAGATAGGACCTGGCTGACCGTACCTTCAATAGCCATACACACACATACACACACACACACACACCATGAAGCAACATGCCGTGCAAATCGCCCCGCGCCCCCTTCCCTGGGCCCCTTGCACCCCCCACCCTGGACCTCACACCACCCAAACAACACACCCTGAAACAGCCATAGCCGCACCCGCCAACACCGACCTTATCTCGTACCGCGGAATAGAACAATCAAAACACATATTCACACCCGCACACAAAAGAAAAATCCCTCAATGCCCACCACCGCCCCCTAGAGCCTGCAACTCACTCACTCTCCCCATCCTTCCGCCGAACAAACCCTAACTCCCTTACTCCTCCTCCTCTGCTACACAGCACCGACAGCCAGCCACCCGGGGGGCCCCCCCCAGTTCACCTGCTCTGTACTTGGTTCCGGAGCCGTGCCTTTTCACCAATACATACGTGGCATCCGCCACCACATGTGCATTGGTCAGTATGAGTCGGTCGTGGACCACGAAACCTGTCCCGGTGGACTCCCGTTTTGGGTGGTTCTGCCATGGCAGGGTGTAATTTGGACGGCTATGAACGGTGTAAATCTTGATAATGGAATCAAGCACGGATGCCATGCCGCGAGCGTACTGCTGCGGGGACGTGTTGAGCGCGGCGAGCAGCTGCCTGTCGGACTTGATGTGCTGGGAGTATGCGCGAGTGGGGGTGAAAACCGCATTGGCGGCGGCGGGGGCGGTGGTGATTGCTGTGGTGGTGGTGGTAGTAGAAGTCGAAGTGGTGAGCGCGGTGGCGTGTTGCGGATAGTTTTGTTGTTGTTGTTGTTGTTGTTGTTGTTGTTGTTGTTGTTGCTGTTGTTGTAACGGCGGTGGCGGCTGTTCGCCTGGTTGCTGGAGTGGAGATGACGCAGGGGTAACAGCAGCAGGCGCGGATGCGGGTGTTCCAGCAACATGGAAGGAGCCGCTGCTGCTGCTGCTGCGGCGGCTGCTGGCCCCGCCGCTGCTGCTGCTATTGCTTTTAATATTGCTGCTGGGGCTCAAGCCGGATGCAGAGCAACAGCTTGTGGCAACGGTTGGTGGCCCGTAGCCAAACGCCGGCCGTGTTTCGCAAGCGCCAAGTGGTGAGTCACAGCCGGGCCACGTCTCCGACCCGGATGATGTGGGTGGGTTGAGCCCGGCTGCGGAGGTGGGGGATTCAGGAGCGGCGCTGGTAGACAGCTGCGGCGCTGCTGCCGCTGGCGCCCTGGGGCACAGAGACCCCGTTATGATGCGTCCCTCAGCACTGGCGCTTTCGCAAGGCGCAGAGGGGGCCTCTAAACAGGGGGAGGCGCGCTGCGGTCCACCTTGAGATGTTGGCTTGGAAAGAGAGAGGGCGCCGGTTCGTAGGGGGTTGGCGACTAACCAGCTGGCGTCACGAGGAGTTGCGAGTAGTTGCTGCTGCTGCTGCTGCTCATGGCAAGCCAGGCCATCAGAGGAGGAGCGCCAGAATGAGGAGCTGGGCTGGTTTGGGCTGCAGGTTGCACGGAGCCGTGCGCGAAAATGAACGCGTTGCGGGGAATTACGCGCGGCTTCCGGAATCAGGCGAGCTGAGGGCTGGCTGAGTCCGAGCAGGCGATGCAGCGCCATGACCCCAAGGTGTCTGCGCTGCACCACAACGAGCTGCGCGTGCGTGATGCTGCCGAGACTGGCGGCTGACAAATGCGGATTGGAAAAGACCGCGCAGGCTGGCTGGTGGGACGCCCCGATTGCTTTGCGACAAAAGGCACTCAAGTGGCCTTTTGCAATAGCGCGTGCCATCAGACGGGGCCCGGCGCCCCGACGCCAGCAAACTAAAATTCGTGAAGTGAGCTTGTCAGCGCCAATGCTATCACACGTACTCGAGCAAAATTCGGGCAAATGAACCTTAACGACGTTAGAAACGCACATAACTGCAACGTGAATCAAAGTACCGTACTTACATTGATTCCTGTATGACTGATGCTCGTGTGCACGAACCCGATGCAACGGCTCATGTAAGCCCTTCTTGTATTTTGGGCTTGTATGTGTCGAATCTCCCAAGCTCGCTATTCATAGAGGCGATTTCCTTCCTAGGACCGAGTTGACCCGTCTTCATGGTCCCTAGTCGCTACCATGGCCAACAACTCCTTTGCCGGGTAGGATAGCTTTACAGCTTTCGTGGATACCCCTTCCCAGCAGAACCCCGCCTTCAGGACGAATTGGAACACAGCTTTACACTTGCTTCCTCACGTACTTTCCCATGGACCCGCTGCAAACAGGCCGTTGCAATCCTGGCTAAGCAGCTCCAGGCTCCGCTCTCTCAGACAGACGCTGCTGCTGGAGCCATAAGCGGATGCTTCCCGCGGCAAACACGAACTTACTCTTCCTCGCCTGCATGGAGCAGCCCTTGCCCCAGCGGGCCGCCCGCATTCTCTTTTGATATCGACGGGGTGAGCCTCTGATGCTGCTGCAGGCATAGATGAGTCACATAAGCCCCTGCATGCCGATAGGTTTTGGCGGTCTGGCATCTGCAGCCCCTAAGGCTTCAGGTATATGTGACGCCCCATCGCAACACGATGTCATTACGAAGTAAGGGGAACAAAGGGCGGGGCGGGGCGGGGCGGGGCGTTACTGGGTATGAAGAAGACGCTGGCGAGGCAGCGAGCTGGCAGGCGGACAGCTTCATTTGTTTTCTGCAGGCGGTTGAGCGGGCGGTTGGGCAAATTATGCCTGCTGGCTCAAACCCGTGTAGAAACCAATACCTATGTAACCAAGCAATCACATATGCTCGTTTCCTCCACACTTTATTGGTGAGGTGAACAGCCTGGTCGAATAGCGGTGGCCGAATGGAACCAACCTCCGAATGGTGGCCGACAGCTGGTGTCTGAAAGAGCGTGTTTGCATATCGGTGTGCGGCGGTGTGCAGGTCCTCATCCGCGGGAAGGAGGTGCTGCCGGAGGCCCTCGAAGCGGTTAAGAAGGTGAGCAGCCAGCAGCGAACCCTCACAACACCACACCACACCACGTATAACACCACCGGGCCAAAAAGGTGAAAGAGCGGTACACTGGCCCATGCCGCCTTGCATCCCAAAGTGCCTCTGGAACCGAGTCCCTTCGTCCCATGTTACACCACACCACCACACCACCACACCACACCACCACGTCAAACACCGCCGCGGCACTGGCGGCTTTTCATGAGTTGTGGCTGGCTGCCCCCAACCCCCACCCCAGCCCCGGGGCCCAGGCGGTCCCCCGGACCGGGAGGAGATTGGCACGTCGGTGGTCGGGGCCGCCGCAGTCCGCATTCCCCCTTGATGGCAGTTGCTCGCTGCCCTGCCGCCGCTGGTGCCACTCGTCCTCTCTCCCTTCTCCCCCCCCCTCCCCTCGTCCCCTCCCCCTCCACTTACACCCCAGCTGACCACCCCCGACGGGCGGTGGCGCCACCCAGTTGTATTCATGACCAACGGAGGCGGTGTGTGCGAAGCACGTAAGGCCCAACAGCTATCTGGGTGGCTGGGTGTGGATGTCCGGCCGGAGCAGGTGGGGTGGGGTAGGGTGGGGTAGGGTAGGGTAGGGTGGGATGTGATGCGATGTGGCGTGGTGGGGTGGGGCCCGGTTGAACGCTGCGGACAGAGGAGGGCAGGTGGGTTACAGGAGGGCAGGTGATTGGGGCAGCTATACCGAAGTATCGTGAGTTATGGATGAGTTGTGAGTTGTAGGATGACAGGATGGGGACGCGGTATGAAGAGGCGAGAGCTCAAGAACCCCAGGGGGTGTACACCCCGCGAGGGAACCCGGCAGAGACGAACTGCAGAGGGGCGGGCTCCGGACTGCTGGAGGGTGACTGTGGGAGCGGGGTGAGACGACGGGGGGAGGGGAGGGGAGGGGAGGGCACTTGCAAAGGTGTGTGGGGGGGAAGTTGCAGCGAGCTTGCCAACCAATTGCGCGAGTCTCATCTACGTCGCATCATCATCACCACCACCACCATCATTATCATCATTTATATTTTGGTCTTTACATCTTCGTCATCAGCGTCAGCTGGTGCCGCAACACTGTCGCTGCCGCCGCCGCCGCCGCCACCGCCATAAGGCTACCGCCTTACTGGCGGAGCCCTCTCAGCCGTACAGGGGCTCATCTGGCAGGTTGCCACATGAGGGGGGTAATCCCCGGGCTTCTCTCCAAAACACAGTCCGTACACTCAGTGCCCCCTAACTGCATCACCACCATGCTATTTCCCTACGTACGTGCTTCCGTTCTGGGTACCGTTCTGGGTATTCTCTACTGGTTCACAGGTCATCCTGTCCCACACGCCCATGCGCGACCTGGTTCCGGAGCTTGCCCAGCAGCCCGTGCTGGTTTCGGGGCGAGGTGACGTGCTCGAGGTGGCCCGCTCATATGGGTTTCAGCGGCTGCTGCACACCCGGGACCTCGGTCGAGCCATGCCGGCAGCCACCCCCTTCAGTACATACCCGCCGAGTACGTAATCGTCCACTCGAAGTTGGGGGGGGGGCCGGGGTAAGACGAACCACGGACAAGTGAAGCAGATACCAGATGATACTAGACGGATACTGGTGGGGGAAACCAGGGCGGGGGTTTTGTGTGCGTGTGTTTTTATAATGTACGGGGCTGGGGGCAGTTAGAGGATGGAGCGATGTGGAGTTAATATCCAGGTAATCAAAACTTTACATGTCCAGAGCGGGAGGGTCGGGTATTAAGGTATAGTGGTCGGGCTGTGAGGGCAAGAGGGCCGGCGAATGAGCAAAAGGGCTCACTCCTCCTCCTCCCCCCCCCACCCCCCACAAGGGGCCTTCGCCTTCTCCAGTTAAACCAGAAAACACACAACACACGCGCCTATGTGTAGAGAGCCACGACGAACCTTCCTGCGCACTACACCAGCCGTATTCCAGCTTGTCTCCTTGATCTGCTGCTTTGACGCTTTTCCCTCCACTGCCCATTGCCATTGGGGACGGCCCAACGCCCTCCCCACTCCCACCCCCACCCCCATGGAAATCCGCCCGGACACCGATGGACAGATGAAGAGGCAATCGACCCGCCCTCAACGGCGGAATCAGCGGCGGTGACGGAGTCCTCAGGCGGCGCGGCGGCGGCGGCGGTCGGAGCCTCCGCATCCGCCCGCGGCAGCCCCGTCTCTCTCTCCAGCCCTGTCTTCACCTCCACCTCCACCTCCACCTCCACCTCCCCACTGCGCACATCCCCGGGGGGATCAGTGGGCCGTAGGTGCCCCGTCCGGGGTGGTGGCTTGGGCACGGAGGCGCACCCCATCCACACGGTGCTGGTGATGACGGATCCAGACGACTGGTGGGAAGCTGGGGTGGGGGGGGGGGAAAGGAGGATGTGCTGCTAGGGGGGGTTGAGCTGCTCATATATCGAGTTGCATATATACATTACGCTACACTATACTACCCCCCTTCCCGCGATCCCGCATTCCTAGCCCCATGCCTATCTCTCCAAACCCATGTCCCTGCTTCCCCCCGCGACCCCCCCCCCCCGGGTCCCTCAGGTATCGCGACGCACAGCTCATATGCGATGTGCTCGTAGGGGCGGGAGTAGCCACTCGCACAGCAGCGGCGGCAGCGGCTGTTGGTGAGTGAGCGAGTGAGGGGGAGTGATTGAAAGGAAGCGCTGCGGAAGCGGCGACAGAAGGGACAGCGGGTCACATTAATGGGGAGGGGGGAAAGGGACTTGGAGCAGCACATTTTGCACCCGGGGGGAGTCCCCCGCAACCCGGAGGAGTTGGGTAACCCAGCAGAGCCAGCTGGTTTCAGCCGGGCTCCCAGCCGCCTGAAGGGGATCCAGCCATAGTGAACGGGAGTTGGAGGGGTTCAGGAACAAAGCAACGCAGTTCCGGAGGCGGCCTTGGGAGATGGGGATTGAGGGGGGGAGAAATTACATGCATAGCACTATATTCCCAGCGGCCGCACGCTTTTTACTCAGCGTTCGTAGTGGACACATTGGCCATAATGCAGAACTAATTCTTCCACTAACCCCGCCGGGTGTTGAGCCTGGCGGTGACACATGTACAGACATACAGACACAGACGTACAGACACACAGTCCCCCCCAACCCCCACCTTGTGCAGGAGCTCCGCCTGTCAAGCTGGTGTTTTCAAATCCTGGTGGGAGGGGAACTGGGAGGACGATCACCCGTGGGGGACACACCCGTGTGAAACACATCACCCGTGTGGAACAATGTGCAATCCCCAACTCGTCTTACCCCTTGTCCCCAACACCGCTCCCTGGTGTGGTGCGGTGCGCGGGGTCTCATTCCCGCCCTACGACAGCCAACTGCTCTGGCGCGGTGGTTGTATCTTGGAAAGTCCGTCACTAGGATGAGCGATTGCCCTTCGTGCGCCTTTTCGTGCGCCTTTTCCCTTCTCTCCCCCTTCTCTCCCCCCAGACACATACACATACGTGCACACACATACACTTGTCTTGTTGTGTGTTTCAGGCTCAGTGCGCAAACTCACGTGACGGAGCCTCTTGACTCTGAGAGCGTTAGCGCATGCGACGCCTACCACCCACCCCCCGGGGGGGAGGAGAGCGGGAACTAGCGGACCTGCGGCTCTCGGCTGATTAGGAGGGGGGGCAGAGGGCCCCCTCGCGCCCCTCGCCCGTCCGGGGGAGAGAGCTTAGGCGGTCTTTCCGTTGGGGATGGGCAGCAGCCCCTGTGGCCAGCCAGTGTCAGGCCCGGTTAGATACTTGTAACCTTCACACATACATACACACACACATACATACACACATACATACATACAGACACACATACAGACACACATACAGACACACATACAGACACACATATACACATACATATACACATACATACATGTACACGTACACGTACATACACATACACGTACACGTACACATACACATACATACACATACACGTACACACATATATACACACACCCGTAGACCTGCTGTGGGCCAATGAGTTCCCCAAGAGCCGCTTCGGACAAGGAGCCTTTGCCCACATGGTTCTATCCCTGTTCGCCCGGCTGACGGGAGGGACACGTCACCACCATGTCACATTCTACGGCAAACCCAACCCACAGCCGTACAGGTGATAACGGCCTGCATGTGCCGTGTGTGTCTTGGTGTGCTTGGGTACGGGAAACCGTAGCAAAGTTGCCATACCTGCTGTTTGTATATTTATGTATGTATGTATGTATGTATGAAGTTACCTTTGTGGTTTGCCTGGGTCGAACTGAAGACGAAATGTCGAAATGTCCAATTGTAGTAGCTGGTCGCTGAAGAGGCCTCTCGTGAGAGACTAGTGGAGCGATATGTGTTATGTGACGAGTGACGCTGTGTACCATACACAACAACCGTATATGTATGCATGTATATGTCGGCGAACCCCTCCTTGGAGAACCCCTTTTCCCCCCAGCACAACCATCATCATCACCAGCGAGCTGAGCCCGGCCGGACGGGCCCACGACCGCTGTCCCTATCCCCCCCTACCCCTCAACTTCCGCAACCCACCTACTCCGGAACCCGCCTGTGTACCTGGCCTGTACCGCCACCGCCTGGGCCCCCATTGCAAGGCTTGCTGAACGGCTGCTGATAGCCCAGGCTCGGCGTCAGGGTTTGGCCCTGCCCGAGTTGCCCCCCGGAGCGCTGCCGTTCAGCGGTATCTATGCGGTGGGCGACAACCCGGCGGCGGATGTGCGGGGAGCCAACCAGGCGGGGGCCCCCTGGGTGTCCGTGCTGGTGCGCACCGGTGCGCGGAAGGCAGGAAGGACCCCGCAGTAGCTCGCAGCGGCTGAGGGCTGTTTGTTGTCCAAAAATGCGATGGAGATGGCGGTAGACTTTTTTCTAAGTTCCATCGGGGAGACTTGTGGCATGTATAGCCAACACTGTAATGGTGGAGGGGATCCTAGAGCTCGTGTTTCGATCCTTAGCAGAGGGCAATTGTGTTCAACTTTGTTTCCCGTCACTGTACAGAAGAGAAGAAAAAGCGCGTGTGACCGCCTTGTAACGGCGCAACACGCTGCACTGCGCCCCGTGTGGGCTCTGACTCGCAACATGCAACAAAGATGTTTCCTACCTCCCGGCCCATTCCCATTCCCGTCCGTACCCCAGGCGTGTTTCAGGGTCCAGGTCCCAACTGCGATGTGGACACGGCCCGAGTGGCGGTAGATGATGTGGCTGCGGCAGTTGATGCGGCAATGCACCACACGCGCAGCCTCCGCTGGCACAGCATGCGGTGAGGTGAGTCGGAGATAGCGGGGGAAGGAGCAGGAAATGAGATGTGGCTAAGGGCTGTGGTCTTGAGTGTTGCAGCGACGTGCGAGGAGGGGAGAGGACAGGGGGACAGGAGAGGAGCGGGGCGCAACGAGGCGGTACTAAGGTAAGGTCGTCGTGATCAAGCAGAGCAAGGGGCAAGCTAGCCAGGAGCCGAGTGGGGTTGCTCTCCGGGTGGGGAGTGTTAACTAGAAGCTGATAATCTTCCGCTTTGTTAGGAGGAGGAGGAGGAGGGGCGTGACACGTTTGGAGCGCTAGCGCACGCGGGGGGTAGTAATTGTTGGTGCGCACATTCTGTTGTGGTTAACCGCCGGTGGGATACGTGTGTGAGGGCGCGTGCCGATTGAGCGGATTGTGCGGCTGGTGTTGATGGCGTTGGTGTTACATGGTGAGGGTGACGTCGTGATGAGGGAGTCACCTCACGGGTCACGAACAAAGAGCCACGGCACAGCACCTGGGGGCACGGCACGGCACGCTCTCACACGTGGCCACCTGGGGACTGTGAGAGGTGGGGAGATGTAGGTTCCTTAACCCAACGCATATGGCTGTGGAGCCGGGGAGCCCACGTCTTGCCAGTCCTGTCGACCCACCGGAACGAACTGTGTGGATATCGGCCCCGGACAAATTGTATTGCAGCAGACTGGCATGACGTGTTTCAGAGCGTCCTCAGAGACCTAGATATTAGGCCACGTGCATGTATATGTTTGCATGAGTATATTTATCCTTGTGCTGTCAAGGCAACTACTTCAGCCGAGCAGGGTACCTGATTGCAGGTTGAAGATTTTGCAGCCGTGTGTGGGGGGAACATGGAAAAGGACGCGGGTTTTGCCACACCAGCCGTGTGGAGATGATGTAGCTACGTGATTGCGGTAGCCGTGGCGACATCCTGGTACAACAACATGTAGCTGTGGCTGTGCCCGCGTAGGGTGGGGGGTGAGGTATGAGCTGGTGCCCCCGTGCTCCCTCGCAGGAGACAACCTGCAAGGTGTTCAACCTGAGGAGGAGGACATGAAGGAATGCACATCACAATCTTATGTTCATCCTTAGGGTGCAAAAGGTGTTGCTCGGTGTTGAGGGATAGCATGCAGCGTTGCAGCATCGGACTAAGCGGACTATCTTCCACTCAGACTCGGACAGCATGAGACTAAGCGGATTATTCTCCTCACTCAGAAAAGCGGCAGCTCAGGAGCCGTCCCAGCTGCCACACATGGGCCCAGCTACACCCTCCCCGCCCACAAGCAGCAGTAGAACTCCGGCATGCAAACCTTCTTCACTTCTTGCGCCACTGTGAGTTAATCGTTACAAAGGTGTATCATCACCACAAGTGTATCATCAATGCAACCAACCCAGCATACGGTGCAGAGGCTTGTCCGGAGGGAGGGAAAAGCTCCTTCAAGGGTGCAAGCAACAGAACAAAATCAGTCCGCTTCGTACTTGCACTGGAGGCTGTATGGCATCGATTCATTTTGCCAGTGACTGACTTAACACCCATGCGAACACGTACCTCATTCGGAATGGGTACGGATCATATGCTTTTGCCCTCACATAACCTCAAGACTTGAGTCAGGCTGCCAAGCTGCACCTAGGACCATAACTGTCCTTAGTGCAACAACCTCCGTGCATAACCCTTTACTTTACCTATCATGGTGATATAACAGTGGTGCTAAAAGGCAACCCCTCCACCAAAACTCGTTGCCAAGCGTCGTCTTGTGTTCCTCTCAATGGCCTCAGCTCTACTCAACTGACGAAAAACACAACACGACATTCATATGGACGGACCGACAGCTGCTACAACAAAATCCCCATTCCGCCGAGCACCCAGGACGGGGCTTCACAGCGTGCGGCACACAGTTGTGCAACTACTAAAACTGCAATGGTGCCGCAACAGGTACATACGCTCATTTGTAGAATACGACCAGTTTATTAAAACTCAACGACGGGGTCCTTTCCAAAGCACACCGCTACAAAACCTTGGCAGCACTGCACTCCTGTCATGAAGACGGCGTGATGCAAAAAATCGCAGTGCAGTTGTTGTTATTGTTGTTGTTCAGTTGGTAGCCACCTCAACCACACGACACACGGTAGCACCCGTGTTGCTGTGTCACCCCTACTCAGAGGGGCCGCATGAACAAGGGGCCGCTCCTCCCGTCGACAGGAGCCCGCGCCCCCCGCCATTCTGGCGCGCACCCTGGCTCCGTCTTTTCACACACATGGCTTGCTCAGCCGCCGCCATTGGATTACGTGCGCAACAGGCGGCTGTCTATCTTCCCCACCCAAGCGACTGAAACCCCAAATGTGTCCCTCTGCTCCTCTATTGTACCGTTGAAAATCAACGCCAACTATGTGCCTACTAGCTATTCCCCCGCTAGCAAGCGGTACAGCCAGCTGGGAACAGAAGATGCCAAGATGTGACGGATCATGAAAGAGGCAAGGAAGGTGTTCGGCAGGACGACAAGGGGCGTCCCGGCTTCAAGGCACGGCCCTGGCTGATACGCCTGCTGGTCAAACCTTCCCCATCTTTGCCTTTTGCTGCGCCAGGAGGATCTCCCGGGGGGTGCGCCACTCAAAGGCCGGTGTGGTTTTCCGCAGGTGCCCCGTCGGAGAGATCTTGACCGTCCCCTTGCCACCAACGCGGTTGCCACTGCTACTTCCGCCGTTGGCTAAGCTTCCTGCCCGCCGCGTCTTGTAGAGAAGCCAAGCCCAGAAGAGGAACGCCACCGCATGGCAGACCACCAGCACAACCACCAGGCCTTCAAACTGATGCCAAGCGTCCTTATGGTGGTGTTCATGCTCGCGGCCCAGGATAACGTGCTTCGGCATGGCGGGGCGGTTTGGGGAAAGTAGATCCGTCCACGCAGCTGTCCCCCTTGCCCGAAGGCCGGCTCAGGGCTGCTGAGCCAGTCCCGCCGGCACAGCCTTTTCAAGCGTACCGAATGGCGCAAATACGATTTATGGAGACAGCGGCGGGAAAAGGGCTAGCTGAGGGGGAGCCTTCGCACAACAGGTTTGGTCCTTGGAACTCAAGCGCGAGAAGAAATGCGCTGGCTTAATCGCGCTTCTCGTCGGTCTTGCTGTTTGGCGAGGACGGGCTGAAAATTAGCATGATGATCCAGAAAAGAAGCGCTGCGAAGTGGAGGCCTACAAGTACCATTACAAGTGTTCCCCAGCCTTGCAGCATATCATGGCTGCCACCAGCCAGCCGAGCTGCATGGTGAACACTGCTCATGTCCACTGAACTGTTGTCAGCACTGTGGTTCACTCCTTCTGGAAGGCGCCAAAGAGATTTACGGCACTTGCGAAACTAGTTAGCCTCAGAATTGTCCATGAGACACAAAAGTGATTCGATTCTAACGGCAACATCGCAGGCAGGAATAACTTGAGAGCAGAGCAAGACAAAAGGCAAAAGTACCGTACAACCGCTGGCCGAGCACGTCGCACATGCATAACTAGGTATGGACTGCAACCGTGTAGCACGACTTGCAAACGTCTTTGCAACGCTGGCAAAATGCTGACAGCATCACCCGTCGTAGTCCGCAGGTAAAGCCTCATGCTGTGCCCATGCTGAGCCTATCTCGCGGCCAGGCAAGGATCTTCTGCTGACTTTCTTTCGCCACTTGCAGCTCGTGTGCGCGCAAACCACGTCTGCAAATGTGCGCGAGCACGCAGGCCGGCATGAAGGTGGTTGTCCAGCGGCAACCGAGCGAAAATGTGCTTGAGGTGAGATCATAGCCAATTCAAGGCGACTTAATTGAAGGCCAACCATTGCGCCAGCTTTCAAACTGCTTGCTCTTTAAGGCAAAGGCGTGGGTTTTTATGAGGAGGTTCCGTTACAAACTGCATAAACTTGCAAGCAATGAACATAGGCTTCATGAAGTAGGGCCGGGTGTGGGCACACTACCCCCATGCGAGTAAACAAGGCCTACAGGCCAACCGCTTCAGGACAGTATCCTAACTTAGCTCTACGCAGAACCCAATTTAACCGGCACCGTCGCTCACAGCGACACAACAACAGGCCCGCCACCATGCCGTACATATTCCATTCCGAACTTTCAGAAAACCTTAGTTTTTAAACGCTCCGCTAGGAACCTACCAGTTTTCCCGGTATTGCAGGGCAGGGCTACCATCGCGCATATGCGCGCATGCATATGTATGTGCCGCATGTACGGTCGTTGCTGAGGAATGCCTTGCTACGTTTTATACTTGCATCCGTGCGTCCGGTGATGTATCGCGACCCCCCGCAGGCCAAAGGTGTGCGTCGCTGGCCCACCTGGGGATGCGGCGTGAGCAAGTTCCCTTGGTAGGTAGACCTGGAGTGAGGCAATCCCAGGGCGGGCGGGTGCTGTAGGTCGATGCCGTTGCATTCCGTTGCCTTATCGCCTGCCGCACAAGATACATGTTTGCCGCCGCATGGCAACCGACCGCCCCTCTCCAGCGGAGCACCACCACTACATGAAGCGTATCATAGGAGGAAACACGTTTTGCAAAAGGTACCATGGCAAATATATATGGTTCCAGGAAATCGGTCTATTTGCAGAAGCACGTGTCATGATATCAAAAGTTGCAGCAGCAGCAGCTGTACTAGTACTAGTACTAGTACTAGTACCTTATCAAGCGCTTTTGCGAAATCAAGGGATGCACTTCGTTTCAGTCATCGCCTCCCGCCGCGGTTGCTGTTGCTGTTGCTGCTGCTCCTAACGCAAATGCAGCCTGTAACGCCGCTAAGGCCGCCCTTGGCTCACCGGGCCAACCGGGCCTCTGCCATGCTTGTTTAGAGGGGCACATACATCAACTCGTCGTCACAAAGCTTCACTTCAGCATTGCGCCTCATCACTGCCCATGAGGTCAAACTGCGCTAACGGCCTATCTGCTCATATGTACTTTGAGCTGTCTAGATAGTAGTCGCAGCATGCTGCATGTGCGACTACTCTGTTCTTGGCTGTGTTCTTATTCGCCGTCTGCCTTGGTGATACTGTCGCACGTATCCACACAGATGCATAAGTCGCAAATCAGTGCTATGTTACATGCAAGTGGTGAAGTCCCAGCCTCCAGCCTCCGTGGTGAAATAGCATCAAAGGAAATAATATTGCGCGCCACGTGAATGCGCATCACCACTGGCCGCTCTGCCCGCATCTTGCATCCCCGTGCATGTGACCCCGCCGCCGCCGCCGCCGCCGGCCCTCTATCCCCCTCCCTGCACTGCACTGCACTGCCCTGCAGGACTTATCAGGTACACACGGGGTAGGGGAGGTGGCTGCTGCTCCCTGCGTGGTGCCTAGCCTGGTGCCGCGCACAGAAGTAGCCGTTATGTAGCATATCATGATGATGGTGTATTATTTGGTGAAGTAGTATGCTCACGTTTCCACCTGCTTCTACCGCCACCGGGCGGTCCCGCCCAATACTGCAACACGGCCACTTATACCCGCGACCGGTGACCGACCACATCTGAGACCTCGATGGGGCAGAGGGGGGGAAGAATCCGGGCGCGGGCTACCAGGACTGTTGTGTAATTGGCTATATAGCTATGAACCACATCGCTGCATGTCTGGGCGTGCCTTGCATGCATGTGCATGGTGTCCAGCAGCTGCAGTTGGCTGTGTAGGTAGTGGGCATTCTTGCATGTGGATGAGGCGGCCCCTGGGGCGACCAGCAGGCCATTCCGTGTATGTCCTGCCCATGTCATGCCCTTTTGAGGGTCCATGCCTAATTAGTGCTGCATAGCGGCTGCGGCTGCTGCTGCTGATGTAGGTGGCATCCTTGCCCCCTGTATATGCATGTGTCGCCCGGTGTCGGTTCAATTCATAATTTTTTTAAATGCCGGTACTCTGCGTGCGCTGTTCCTGCTGTTCCTGCTGTCTGGGCCTGGATTTGCCTGGCGGCCGCAGGAGAGTGAGACATGCTACATCCTGGAAGGCAAGGTGGTCGTCACACCAAACGGTAGGGTGCTTCTCGAGCTGTGTGTGTGTGTGTATGGCATGCATATGTTCCTTTGCTATATCCATATCCACTACAGATATACACTACACATGTGTACATATACATATATTACACTGTGCATGTATGTGTGCAACCCCCAAACCAAATGATCGGTATTGTTATTATGTTGATTTGTGCAAAAGCAAATTGGTGATTTTTGAGCTACTTTTTTTATCTACAGACCGCTGTTTGTCCTGGGTTGTTATGGGCTTGCGGCAGGTGGGGAGGCTGTGGAGATTAATGCAGGTGATATGGCGACCTTCCCGGCTGGGATGTCGTGCATTTGGGACGTCAAAGCCCCCATCAACAAGCACTACAACTTCCACTGAACGCGAGAGGGCAATGAGGCACGATGGGGCGTGGTTGCCGCCGGTGCTACACTTCCTGTCTGGCGTGGCTGCCTCATGCTGTCAACCATATAAATGTAGCCTCGACAACGTATATATGTGCGATCAGGAGGCTGCCCCTGGACTTAGGGCTGGATGTGTATGTCTGCAATACGTTCATGGCTGTGTGTGTATGTATGTATGTAAATAAAGTCAGCTGACCTGTTACGGCTGGCCTGGTGGACAGGGTCACAGGCCAACCTGCTGGCGGCCACAGGGAAGCTTCCTTTTTTTCCCTTTTTAGGCCTGGCCAGGAGGTGGGAATGGCTTTGTTGCATTTCCTATTCATTTTACCTTGTTATTTACTTTAGCCTTTGCTAACGAGGCCTACAATCCTTGAAATGGAGAACGTTTTTGAGACAACTATAATTGGACCTCCCCGGGCTTTAGGCAGCGTGCGTAGCTATCTTCCGCGATAGGGAAATAGTTCGAAAAAATTTGATCTCGTCTTCCACTGTCAAACTCACGCCCTAGCGTTGTTGTTCCAGGTACTCATAAAAAGGTATCCGATCATTAACAGATTTCCACTATTTCCAAGGGAGAGTTCCAGTCTTTAAGCAGCCTCTCGCCAGTGTTCGGGCCGAAACGGAAACCTGCCGAAACGGAAACCTGCCGAAACTAGTTTCGGTGATTCCGGCGAAGAGGTCCTGGTTCTGCGGAAATGCCGAAACTAGTTTCGGCCCCTTTCGGCTAGCGCCGTACGGCGGAACCTACTTTGAATAGTTTCAAAGTGTAGGCGCGTTGTGCAAGGCTGCGAAACTCTGCGAATGTTGAGTTTATCTTATCAATGTCTCAGACAACTTCCGTTGTCAGTGCAGACACAGATTCGGTCAAAAACAAGGGCGGAAGGACAGCTGATCAGACCGTTTGGGCTCATTTTGAGAAGAAAAAATATAATGCAAAATGTAAGAACTGGACTATCATCTGCAAGTACTGCCGGACCGAGTCCAAGCAAGGGCGCCTTCAGGAGATGCGCGTCCATATCGCGCAAAAGTGCCCCCGGAGTGCCTTCGGACACACATGAGCAGGTCCCATGAGGCGCAAAGGCACATAGGGCCCACGAACAACGTTTGCATACCAGGACGTCATAAAATACAGCATTTTCAGGGTTTCGGCAGGTTCCGGCAGGTTCCGGCAGGTTTCGCAGAAGGGTCCAAAAAACGGAAACTATTTCGGCATTGGCAGTAAGGTTTCGGCCCGTACACTGCCTCTCGCACAAATGTGTCCGGTCGTACTTCGCGAATAGAGAATCCGTACATCTCGTCCCAAAAGTCAGGAGCGAATTTTGCCGCGCAGATGCGCGCGTGCGATTCGCAAAATGCGCCTGTACAAATGTATATAAATTTTCTTGGCGGATGAGGACCAGGTGCGCCAGCGCGTTGCGCAGGTGAGCATGTTGGCCATAGCCGCACGCTGGACTATTGCGTGGATGCTTTGCAGTAAATAAAAGCACCGAAAGCCAACGTCGTAGCTTGCAACTCTGGGCTCGTGAAACTGCCGCGGAAGATGAAGCGCTGGCGAAGAGGCAGTTGTATGCAGCACCTTGTTCAGAGTAAAGTCAAATTACAAAGTTGCGCAAAGTATAACATACATAAACTTGATTAAACATAAGAACAGATAAGACGTTTAGAGCCTTGTCGGTGACATGGACGCCGCTGTTGGCTTGGAACAGCTATTTGCTGTGCATAGGGACGTGCCCGCGTTAGCCGTGTTGCAACAGCTCAGGATGGATTTCAGCCAGCAACAGCCTCAAGAGCTGCTGCACAACCACCGGGAATGTCTTCAGTTGGGCACGTGTAGTTTTGGTCGGCGGGGTCGAGCAACGTACGCAATGCGCACAGAAACCAAGGTGCAGAGTTCTGTAACATCGCCAACATATCCGGTACGCGGTGGCAGGCTTGCCGAGCACGAAATGAAGGGAGGTTCGCATCTCACCATTCAACTAAGCATGCATGTGCTCGGTTGAATGCTCGGTAGCGTGCGAGTTTACCCCTATCAGGATGTTTGTTTGCATATCCCCCCAAGCGAGAGGGCTTGCACCTATGCTGATGTTCGTTCCAATAAGTGAACTGAGGACTGATGCTACGGTGAAAGATTTGCACGTAAATTCGCCCGTGCAATAAAACGCCCTGTAACTCGCTTACGCTAATCTCACATTCCAATATGCCACTGCACTTTCCTCTCCAGCCTGGCCACATTCTCTTCCTCGCAAACGTACTTGGGCACCTTACAATCCAACACCATACGTGCTTTGAAAACGCGGGCAGCTGCTTCACAAGGACCCCCCTATTTGAGCACGCTCATCGCATTCCGTGACATCTGAACCGATACTACCGGTATGAATAAAAGTCCGTACGTGATAGCTGCCACATCATACTTTATGGTACGTAGGTTATAACCGAGCGGCTTGGGAAATGGTGCTGGTCAAGCTTTAGCATGCTTGCAGAGCACGTAAGCATGTCCGTACGACTTAGCCATCGCACAAACATGTGAACCACGCGCAGCATTTTCTTTCGTGCCAAAAGGTAATTTTGCTCATGCACGCAATCATGCTGCGAAATTGTATAGATCTAAGCAGGGCGACCAACCGCAGACAGTCCGATGGCTGCAGCATCGCAGCCAGCACTATGCGGCATTCATGGAAAATCCCGAAGGCACTATGTTTTCAGAGTATGAAAATGTATCCGACAGCAGCTTCAAGCGTTCCAAGCTATAAAGCTCGGCCATTTTCCCAAGGGGCCCGAAAGCTCGTGCTTCGAAGAACTTCTGAGCATTGGTGGTGGGTAGGACTGTAAATGCTCACTTCTTATTAACTCAGCCGTTCACGTTTATGATGCTATCCCTAACCGTCAACCGGACCACATCAGCATCGTACCATCAGCCAGTAGGGCCTATGCGCAAAGGCAGCGTTACTTGTGCTCGGAGCTGTAAAAGTTGCCAAGAGCTGGCAGGCCACGTGCTTCTTCAACACGTGGGCCACTCGATCACTCATGCGCTCCAATTTTCCCTTGTTCGTGCCCCGCTACGCTTCCCGCTGGCTAGCGCCCTCCCCGTCGAGCCATGCCGCCTATCCTCGCATCCCAAGGTGTTTTAATCAAACATAGCCTGGAGCTGGTGGGAACAAATATGATAAAAGGAAGTGCCGAGCTCTCTCAAAGAACGTCACCAGTGACGACGTCACCACCACACCCCTCTCCCACCGCCTGTCATCAGCTGCTATTACTCCCTGCCACCCACCATTCGCCATCCACCATTCGCCATCATTATCACTCCCCCAATGATGAACGCGCGCCGCAGGGAGGACGAAGAGGAGTTCGATGCCATCACGGAAGTGGTGGTTTCCAAGCGGCTGTACTTGGTAGCAGCAGCAGCAGTAGCACAGGAGCCACCGGCGGCAGCAGCAGCAGCAGTTATCGCCGGCCGTGGGGAGCCGTGTTGGGGCCCAGCAGGCGACAGGACGCTGGGAGAGCTGTTGGCCTCGTCGGGCGGCAAGTTTGCGTGTGGCTTCTCCTCCGTTAAGGTGTGTGTGTGTGTGTGGCGGGGGGAGGTGGCGGGGAGAAGGGCTGTGGCTGGGTGGGTGGCAGTGGGCTAGAGGCTACCACTGCGGATCCATGCGAGATCTGGCGGTGGGTGACTCCTCCGGGGTGGGGTAGCTGCGAGGAGCTCCTCCCACTCATCTCTTTCTCTTGTCATTAGTGTTCTTGGTTTGCACCCACCATCATGGCGTTTAAGTACGCAGATAGCTTTATAGCAGCTTTTCTTCTAGCTTCTTCTTATGCGGACAGCCTAAAACACGACCTCCCTCGGGCCCTCGCTGTTTGCCGCTCGGTGAGCCGACACTCTGAGTGAGATACACACTTTGTTTGTTGGTGGTGTTTTTGTTTGCGGTGGTTAGCTGGTGACCCTCCCACGGGGTGACCAACCTCCCCCCCGGCCCTCCTCAACCAGCTCCTGGCCGACGCAGAGGCCTTATGGCGGCGTCTCGGTCAAGATGGGGCGCCCTTTTTTAAGAAAGTCCGCACCCGGACTTCCCTAGACGTGCTGGAGGTACGGCATTCGGATGTGTATATTATTACAGTTCATATATTCGTATCCCTTTCAGTATTGTAACCGTACGGCGCGTGATTAGAGTGATGCGCAATCAGGTAGGAAAGTATTTTAAGTAGTTCCGTAGGTACGAATAATATGTACCGATGTACAATGTGTACTGCTAACGTGAAGCGTTGATGCATTTGCGTAATTATGAATTACTACTGGATCTGGTGCGTTTAATATAGGTGGTGGTAGCATGATGGATGCGTTCGCATGCGTAAGGTGAAATGCAAACAGTTGTACGAGTCGTAGACTCTGCCGTAGGAAGGGGGGCCCCAACCCATGCAGGCGGGTAAAGTTGTGTGGAACCTCCTCATACACACATACACCACACGTCCCCTCTTCCTTCTCTTTTTAATCCGGTGTGTAGTGTGTGTGGGGGGAGAACTTCGGGCCATGCCCGTTTAGATGTATGTCTGTCCTTTCTATTGGTAAACACACAAAAAAAACAAGTACGCACGTACGTTTTATGTTTGATTAATGTCTGAAACGTTCACAGGACGCTGCTGCCTCACCTGATGCCGTACGTACGGCGAGTGAGGAGTTGTGGGTTGAGCTATGCGGTCAGACATGGCGGGTCGAGCTGGACTATGGACTGGCGGGCTCGGAGGCTGAACCGCGTGATGATCTGCTGCTTGCGTGTAGCTGGTGGGTGGGAGCGGGTGAGGGTGAGGGTGGGGGTGGGACCCCATACGCTTGAGGCGGTCTGATGGCCGGCAGCTTGAGCGACAACACAGGGCACATACATACATATATACATACATACATACATATATACATTTATACCAGGGATACATACATATATACCAGGCATACAGGCACGTCAGTCGTTGTGCGGGGGGTGTTCTTTCGGCGTTGTCACGACGGCATGCGAGGTGTTGCATGTGACTACCCCGGGAAAGGAGGAACAGCTATTGGGAGACTCCTGGGACAGTTAACGTTAATTGGTTGGGTTAATTGGTTAGGACAGGGACAACGGTTTTGTAGGATTTGTGACGACGCGGCCACCTTTCTGATTCGCCACCGTTGCCGCCACCGCCGCTGCTGTCGTACTCTTTCCCTCCCCACACCCTTAAACCCCGGCACAGGCTGGCCGCGTCGCGCTTCCTGACCCACGCCGGCCTTTCCCTGGACGACGACAAGGATGACAACGGCGACGACGGTGGCGCAGCGCGGCGTTCCGGGGTTTGTGTCGTACATGTGTCGGGCTACAATGCGTCGGAACAAGGGACCGGTTCCGGAGCGCCGTCGCCGCGAAGTTGGCGGGATCTGCGGCCGCGGCTGCAGCCTCTTTCGGTTGCAGCTGGCGCTGCTACTGCCAGAGCACCTCCTTGATGACACCTTGAGACTTTGGAGGACCTCTAGGGCAGTTTGGGGTTTAGGACGGGGGAGGGGATTGGGGAGAAGGCCAGCTAAAGGAAGACGGAGATGTGAAAATATACAAAGAAGGACCAAGAAGGAAGGAAGGAGGAGATAAAAAGGAATCTATGCGACGGGGGTGTGACCGGGTGGGTGCGTCCTGTGTGGTGTGGTGGGGTGGGGTGGGGTGGGGCTGGTGGGTCGGTAAGAGGGAGCGGGTGGAGTGTGATGAGGTTCGAGATGACGGACGAGGGGGACCATTGATGACCCTACCACGTACCCTCGTTTCATCTCAACAATTACAGGACACTGTGACTGTGACTACCGCACACAACTGTGGGTGTGATGATGGCCAACGCCTTGACATTGACTAATACCGACAGACACAAACGCAACGATGGGAGCTAGGGGAGGTAGGGACAGCCGAGAAGCGGGCAGTCGAGAGAGGGAGAGACAGAGGGGAGGAGTTTGCGCGTAGAGATCATATTAGGATACCCGCCCCCTCACCGCTGCCACTTCTTGTTGTCGCTAAAGTCTGGCTGGGGCCTGAGGAGCGCAGTGAGTCGATTTTGTTGATGTTTGCTGTCCCACCTGTCCCCTGTTTTTATGGCTCATGAAGCTGCCGAAGCGGCTTCCCTGAAAACAACACAACACAGCAAACCAAACCAAACCACCACACATGTCTTTCCAAGATGATGTCACTGTGCCGGTCCTACAGCTATGGCTAGGGGTATGGGTATAGCTACTGCTGCTGCTGCTGCTGCTGCATCATGCAGGAGCGGAGACGCGTGCGCAAGCAAGCAAAAGAGCGTGGGTGGGGTGGGGTGTGTGGGGAGGGTTGTTCGTTCAGGACGTCGATGAGCATGTTTGGTTGGGGACACCGCAGAACTTGCGTGACTCGAGAGAGAGAGAGAGAGAGAGAGAGAGAGAGAGAGAGAGAGAGAGAGAGAGAGCGTTGCCGTACGCAAGCATAATATTTGGAGAGAACGGATTGCGCGACGTCTGCGGCTTTTCGGATTCCGAATGTCGTACAGCACGTGCATTCAGTTGCTCAATCGTGCGACATGCTACAACATTCCCCCGCCGCTCATTGCCAGATGGGTGGGTGTTGCTCGGGTTGGGTACTTGCAGGAGCAGTAGCAGGAGAACAGAAAGCCCCCGGGTTAGAGCGACATATGCATGTTATGTATGTATGTATGTATGTATGTATGTATGTATGTATGTATGAGGGGGAGGGGGCATGAAAGAGGAGGCAAAAAACCTCTGGGTTAGGTTTTATAAGTACGCATGTTGTGACTTTAAATGTTTAGGAAACTAACGTTACAATGCCTTCAAGGCAAACTGTGTTGGTCTTTCCTTCCACGAAACGAGAATGGGCGCTCCTCAGGTGAAAGATGAGCAGGGACGAGCGTGTGTACGAAATCCAAAGCGTCAGACGGGATGCCTTGTATGGCGGCACCTGAGGCCCTACTCCGACCTGGGTTTCGTGCGGGTCTATCGAATATATCTCGTTGCATATTCTTCCCTAAGTATGTAACCGAAAGAAGGTGGAGTGACTAAATTTCGTCATGGAACCACCGGTTTGCGATGGTACCTTTGGGGCGAGAGAGGGGCGGTCTAATAGGGTCACCTACAAATCAGGCGGCACGTATCGGCTGACGATTCGGAAGTTTGACTGCTCAATTCTTCATAGCGTAGGACAATCGATGGTTACAACCACGGGGCAAAGCGGGAAGGACTACCTCCTTGATTGTGTGGGCTTGATTACAGCTGCTGAGCTCCGCGCGCAGGTGGTGCGATGCGTTCGGTGGACAGCAGGCGGTCCACATAGTAACAATTAATGTACTTCATTCCGAATAAGAAGGCAAGTTCCAATATGGTGAGCCTTTATGCTGGACACTTTGAGGTGCCAAGGGACACTCCATAAAGCCGAACGTTAAGACTAATCGGAGATGTTACGGGCCTGTGTACTGTTTCCATTGGAACGCAAATGCATCCGCACCTGTGTAATGCGGGTGTCAGACACAGCACCCACTCAGACATCTCAATCCTTGCAGGAGTAGGTCCCAATCCTAGCCGTTGAACTGAATTATGTATGCACTATATCTACAATGACAAAAGCTGGTTGCTTAAGCTTTTCAGGAGCAGGGTACACCAGCGCGTACGGCAAGTATTTCACTTTATTGTTCATGTGGTGGTTTGCTTAAACCATATGGCAAATCACATGATGATTTGAGTTTTCTAATGTAATTTTCTGCAAAGTAGTCCGTGGAATAATGCTCGAAACATAGGGATTTAGATATTAGGAAACGATGGGCGAGCCCGGCCGGCTGGCGCCCGGGACGAAAAAGACCAGCGACCAAGGAAATCTGTTTCCATGGTTTCTTACCTTTTGCTGCGTAGCAATAGCGGCTCAACCTGTCTTTGCCTTGCGAGGATTGCATAGCTTTTCTAGCGGTCGAGCCGATGCCCTGGAGAAGTCGACGGGGCAGGGTAAGTGATGTGTCTGTATCTGGCCATGGAAAGCTATGTCGTTGTAGTTTCGTCATGGTCATGCATCGGCACGTAAGAACCCCTGTTTGGCGCCAGCTGGGGATACGTAAGCCTTGTTTACTTGCAGTCAAGCACAAAACATCATCCGTACTAGTTTCTGAACGTGCCATCATTTCTTAACCCTAGATTATCGCGTGGAACTTTGCGAATGCGAGCCGGCTGCTGGCGTCCCCCATGGACTTGGCTGCGAGAGAGATGGATGGTTCATATCGAATTTCGAGTACCAAGGCGCATGGATGGGCAGGGACGGTCTCGTCCCTCTTAGTCGTGCCATTTGCTGCCGGCCTTGCCTGCCCGGAGAGCTTCCGCGGCCGGCTCGCGTTGGCAATGGCACTGCCCGACCCGTGGCAGTGGTCGCCATGGGCTGTCATCCCTCTACGGGCAAGCAGTTTCGTGCGCTGACTTGCGAGTTGGCGGGCAGCAGCTTCGTCACAGGTAGGATCCCCTTTCTCCCCTTCCCCCCGCCCCAGCACCTCGCACCCCGGGCCGCCCCCAGCACCCGCAGGCGGCTCTCATGGCGGTCGGCCCAAGGGGGGGGAAGGAGACCTCCACTGCAGCAGAGATTCTTGTCGCAGCGGCGGTAGCAGCGTCGGTTGCAGTGCCGATAACTTAGAACCGTAGCCAAAAGAACGAGACCCTCCTCGGCTTCGCCTTTCTCTGTCTCCCGCTTACGCGAACATGCATACACATACACACACACGTACGCTAAAGCTACTCATGGTTGTGTGCCGCCTTCGCCAGTACCTCCCCTAGATCATTGCTGGAAACACACACGCGCACACGCATACACACACACAGAGAGACACAACGGCACTATGACACAGAGAAGAGACACGACACGCAGCCCCCGTCACGTCAGTCGCCCGGCATAGCACGAAAGGCGCACGGCCGTGCTGGCGAGCGAGTGGAGGAAAATCTTGGCACCTCCATTGGCGGCGGCGGCGGTGATAGTGGTGGTGGTGATGGTCATGGTCATGGTGATGGTGGTAGTGGTGCTGGCGGTGGTAGTGGCAGTACAATCCCGATAACAACGCCGTTTCCCTCTCTGTCCACCTCCACCTCCATTTCCCACCTCCCGTGTTCCCCGACTTCGACGTTGGCTGGGTCTTCTTGTACCACCTGACGACTTGCTGTCTTGTGCACGACGGTCTGGTTCATTATTTCGTTGTGTGCCCCGCGCGCGTGTGTATGTGTGTGTATGTGCCCCGTGGTTTCCCCCAGCTACAGCATACACCTCCCCACCTGGCTCTCGCATCGACACAGCACCCCACTGACATGTACACGCCGTCGTACGCTGGCGCCCACGCCTGTACAGGTTTCTCTCAGGCGGAACGCGCCAGGTCCTCAATGTACGACGAGTACTACCCCGTGGGCCAGGTGGAGTGCTGTACACCTGCCGTACTGCTGTCATCCGGCGAGGTAGGTGCTAGCTCCCCTCCCTACCCCCCCGGCGCCAGCCTTCTAGGCGGATCCATTTTCTCTCTACTCTACTCTCTTTCCTACTTTACCTACTGCTACTGCTGCGATTGCATCGCATGAATTTCTCAAGAATTCATACACCGGTACCCTATCATAGGTTTTTGATTCACGTGTGTAGAGAGGTTGGCTTGTTCAGGGGCAACCGAAACTCATTTTCCTAAGGAGGCAAGGCTGGAAGTACAAAAGATAACTACCTAAAAAAGTGGAGGAAAAGGGAGATCCGGCCTTTCAATGCATGCAATGATCTTTTTCACTGCAACCTGGTGAGGCACCATGGCTAATACTGGTGCTAATGCTGCTACGACTACTGCTTACTGCTGCTAATGCTAATGCTTTCCGGTTGTTCCCCTTCGACCAGTTTTGGTCGCTCAAGCGCTGTGACTGCTCATCAAGCGCCACCAAGGACTGTGGGGGCTCCGACACGGACCGGCTGCTCTGGGGATTTTCGCAGTGGAGGTGCGTGTGTATGTGTGCGTGTGTAAGGACGTATAAGGGTCTGTAAGGGTGTGTGTGTTTAAATGAACTGCTAGCCGCGAGGGTACATACATACATATATACAGGTTGAAGAAGGAAGTTACAGTATGCAGCAAACCTTTTACCGAAGCCAAAGTAAGTAGTTGTAGTCCAAAGTAATAAAGTGCGGTTGGGAAGATGTGCGCATCCGACAACGATTGCAAGGGCAGGGGCTCATGTGGGGCGCGCCGGTCCTAATTTTAGAATATTTAAAAAAAGGAGGAGGAAAGGAAGTAATGAAGAAATAAGTTGTCAGAGTAGGAAAGCCAGGTGGAATATGGGGTGGTATGGGTATGTGCCTCTTCATGAACTACTAAATGATACAATAAGGCAACAGGCAACGGGGCCCAGGGCGCTAACACTGAGCCCCCTGAGCTGAATGGAATGGAACTGAGGTGGTTTTTTTAATACAAGAGGATACGGCAAGACATGTCAAGAACGCCGGGTGCTCAACTGCAACCGTTACCCCCGTTTAGTTCCCCTTTAGGGGATGACTTCCTTTTCGGGGAAGTCAGCATCCCCAAAGGGAACCAAAAAAGAGCAATAAGTAACTCAACTGTCAATTAACTGTCAACTATAACCGTTGATTACAACCGTAACAGGGTAACTGCCGGTGGGGAGTACATCCCAGTAGCCCCCCTGGAGTGCTGCGGGGTCTGTCTGGGTGGCAAGATGCCGGACCACGCCAACTGCGCCGACCTGGACTACTGCTCCAACAACGGCATCTGCACGCTGGGCGCCTGTGACTGTTTCGAGGGCTTCAGAGGCGCGGACTGCTCCCAGCGTGTGGATGGCGATGATGGCGGCAGTTCGATGCCGTGGTGGGGCTCGGTGCTCATTGTTGCCGGGTCCGTTGTGTTCATCAGTTTTTCATCCATCGCTATGAGGTTCACGTTCCAGACAATTCGGGGAATGCATGGCGGTGTTGGCGGCAGCGGCGGCGGAACAGGTGCTGGCGGCGGCGGCGGCGGCGGCGGCGGCGGCGGCCTGAGGCAACAAGGTGCGGTGCTGCGGTGTGTGTGTTTGTGTTTGTGTGTCGTGCATATACTGGTTTTGAGCTAACGTCAGTCTCCTCTTGGACGAAGGCTGTTGATGACGTATGCGGCATGTGGTCCCTTGACTTTTGCCTCTTTTTGCGTCTCGGCGTCGAAAAACGAATCCTGATTAGGCCCGATGTATCTGCTTCCCGTTCCTGGGCAAGTTGGATCTTTTGGCTGCGGACGCGTGTTGTTGTTGTTGTTGTGTTGTTAGGCGGGCGACCTCCGCCTACGTTGTGTCTGGTGGTGAAGTTGACTCCTCTCGCGGCTCGCGGCAACAACGACTCTCGTGGCAACGTCTTTTCATCAACAGAAACTTCGGTGAGTTAGTGAGTGATCACGTAAACGATATTAAAATATATTTTTCTTTCCGTTGTTCGTTGTTCCCTCCTCAGGTGCCGGCGGCGCCGGCCGCTCGGCCGCCAACACCCAAGCGCGACCTCTCCTACTTGCGGCATTTGGCGACGAAGGCAGCGCGGGAAGCCACGACACGGACGAACAGGATCTGACGGGATTTGGCGAGGATGACAGCTGCGCCAGGGCTGCGGGAGGCGGTCTGTACGGCACTCAGTCCGTACACTCGTACACGTCATTACATCAATACCAACAGCAGCAGCAGCAGGACCGCAGCAATCATAGTCGGCGTCGTAGCGGCAGTAGTCGGCCATCCGTGGGTCATCAGCGCCCGGACGTCCTGGTACCAGCGCAGGAGGGCGGCGGCGGCGGCGGCGGTGGCGGCCTGGCGGCCATGTCGCCGGTGATGTCGTCATTCTCAACGTCGGAGGCGATCATCTTTCAAATGGATGACGTCATGACGCTGCTGCCGCCGCGGCAATCTACGGCAGCGGCAACCGCAGTAGCAGTAGCAGGACCCGGGACGACGACGACAACAACAACGGCAGTAGTAGTACCTGCAGCAGTAGCGGCGGTGGCGGCGCCGGCTCGTAATCCCGAGCCGATTTCTGGGCAGCCAGAGGGTACGGATGAAATCCTGGCGCGGGCATTCTTTGATCATTCGGACAGGTGCACTCGTGTGGTAGAGATCGGCGATGTTGATGGCGGAGTGTTGAAAAACAATAACACAAGGTCCATTAATGGAAGATGTCGCCTCCTTCGGCGAAAAGCTCAAATTTTGATTTGTCCTAAAAATGAACGAATCCCAGACGGCCTTCCCTGGACAGGAAGGTCACACATGACTTGGTACGGCATATGCTTCTGTGGTTGACTTGGTACGACTAAAAAGCCATTGAAGTTGAAGGTTGAGCTGGGTGCGAGCTGGGACGAGCACGAGGACAACCCCTTCGTGACCTACACATGCCGTACACTGCTCGCGCGTTGGGGTTTAAGGGACCTGCGTCGTACACCGAACCGGTTTTGTTGTTTTGTTTTTGTTTTTTGTTGTTTTTTGGTTTTCCTTTCGGTCGCAGCCGAGCAGGAGGCGCTTCTCGTCGGCGACCCCGGGGACAACGTAAACATCTGTCGAGTCCAACGTGGCGGACCGCAACGCCAGCACACAGAATATTGCCGGGCTGCCGCCGCCGCCGCTGCTTTGGATGGCCGTACACCAGCGGCGGAAGTGGTGACAGCGGCAGGGAGATTCGAGCTGGCGCTTCCGCCGCCCGCGGCGCCGTCGCCGCAAAACCAACCTTCAGACGCTGTGGCAGCGGCGGCAGCAGGGCAACGTCAAGCCGGCAGTCACGTGTACGGCAGTGGCGGCGGCGGCAGCGGCAGTGGCGGCGGCAGCGACCTGGTGTGCTGTGGATCCGGACTTGGCCGCTCGGCCAGCGGCAGTCTCACCCTGGCGGCGGCGGTGGCAGCGGCGGCGGCGGCGGTGCCCGTACCGATTGGCTTGGATGTGACCGCATGGGGGTCCTTGCCCGGCACCTCCGTGCACACGCATACACACCATCATACACACACACCAACTCAGACGCTACCTAAGCAACCCACCTTAGCGCAGTTCCTACCTTCTCCCCACCAGCTGTTGCTAAGCCTGCCAATGGTACGACAGCCGCAGCAGCTACAAGGCACGGCCGGCGACAGCGCCGCTGCCGCCGCCGCCGCCGCCCCCGCAGCAACAGCTTCCACCGCTGCCGCCGCCGCGGCGCCGTCGTTGTCGTCGTCGTCCCCGTCACAAGGGGGTGTGTTGGTGTCCGTGTCGCATTCACGGTCCCATGCCTTTTCTCTTCAGACGGGGTGGTTGGACGAGCAACTGACTGCGGAACGAGAGCCCCCGGCGGGTTACGACGGCTCTGAGTTACAGCAGGCGTGGTCGATGGATGGAGGCAGCAGTGCCTGCGCGCCGCTAGGGTAGGAGGGGGGGGGGGAGGGGGAAGGGGAGGGGGGGGGAAATCTCTGCTCTGTGCTCGCCTGTCTTACATGTTTATCATGTATATTTATATGTGTAGCAAAATGTGGCATTCATTTCTTCTCCTTTTGCATGCTTGCATGCGCACAGTCTGACAGACAGGTAGACAGACAGCACACAAACACACACATACATACATAAATACATACTTATATAGTTGGGGTTTTAGGGTTTTCAGACGATTATGGCAACCGCAGGTTGGACCCCCACGACGCCCTGCCGGACAGCGTTAGCCGCGTGCACTCCCGCACGCAGCTAATGGACTTTCATCTGACGTATCCGGGGGGCCTGCCCGGCTGCAGCGACGGCGGCGGCGACGGCAGCATTGCGGCGGCGGCGACAGCAGCGGAAGGTGGAGACTCCCAGGCGTGTGGCTCTGGCGGCGGCGGCGGCGGCGGCCACGGCATCTATCCCTCTCAAGAATGGTCACAGCCGCCGTCAGAAGTGCATGGATCTGGATCGCGAGCGCATGGCGGACGTGCGGCCTCCGTCGCAGCCGGCTCTCAGTGCTACCATCTGTACGGCACAGCAGCAGATCCGTACGAGCAATGGCTGCATCTGGATCGGCGGTTGCAACTTCAGCAGCAGCTACAGGCAGTGCTACATCCCGTCACAGGTGCCGCGGGTCGTCCCCAAACTCGGTCCTCAAGCGCCGTCGGAGCCCCGGAAGACGCCGCCGCCGCCGCCGCCGCCGGCGGACCGGTCAGCGCCGTCGCCGGCTACGACGACTTCTACTACCACCATGGCCAGCAGCCCCGCCACACCCACCACCACCCGCACCCGCGGCAACAGCATCATCATGACACCCACCACGACACCACTGCCGTAGCCACCACCACCGTTGCAGCTGCCGCCGGGGACATTGACAACAACAACGACAACGACGACGACGACGACGGCGGCGGCGGGGGCGGCGGCGGCGACGGAGTGGGAGGAGTAGGAGCAGCCGGCCTGTTATCAAGGGAGCCCCCTCAGGCGCACACCTACCTTGACGCAGGCTCCGAAACCGCCGTCTCGGCTGCGTCGGTTCCCTCGGGGGCCGGCGGTGCATCCGTTGCAAACTGCCACCAGGACCTTGTGAGCAGCGACTACGGCTCTGAGACAGCCGCCCAGGAGAGGGGGGACACATCGGGGACTCAGGGGGGGGGAGGGGCCGCAGGAACCACCGCCAGCGTGGGAGCGGCAGGGGGGGGCCCGCAGCCGGGGATGGAGGCGGAAGCCGCTGGGGCCGCCGCGGCCGCTGCCGCCATCGCGTCCTCCTCCGGCGGCGGCGGCGGTGGCGGCGGCAGCAGCGCCAACGGCTTTGCCGGCGCCACTTGCAGCATCTGCATGGAGAAACCCATCCAGGTGGCCCTGGTGCCGTGCGGTCATGCGAATGTGTGTCGGCGGTGCAGTCGGAGGCTGCAGCGCTGCCCATTTTGCCGCAAAGAGATCTTGCGGCGTCAGAGGCTGTTTTACAGCTCCTAAAGCACCCGCCTGGTTTTTGACTGCCTGTGTACGGTCCACACGTCATCACCGCGAGCAGCACGCTTCAGGGACAGCCAGCTCTTTTCCGTCTCTTCCGTACGGCAATTCAATTAATTCCCTCTCCCCTTTTTCGTCCAATCCTACGCTGTGCCGTAGATATGAAAATGTATATCTGTAAGCGCATATATCTCCAGCACATGTGGAATGTATGTATGTGTATGTATGTACACATATATATGCATGTATATGTATGTACATGTATGTATATGCATATACATATAGAAGGGGGGTGCATATGTGGTGGTACGTAGGGCGGCTGTAAGGGGGCTCTTAACCACCCACATGGGTAAAATTAGCGGTAGCCGGCCGGGGGGAACCGGCTTCGCCTGCCGTACTTTGCCGTACTTCGCCATGATTGCCGTTGTCTGCTGAGTTCTGTCTGTCATGTCTGGGAGTTGTTTTTTTTATCGTCCAGGGGTTTATCGTTTCATGGGTTGGCTTTTTTACCGCGAGTAAACGAAACGAGAAATATTGCCATCATCACGACCATCACCATCCCCATCATCCTCAACACCCGCGCATATCGGTCGCACATGTGGTGGCACCTGTAAGGCCAGACCAGATCCAGATCCAGGGCGGGTGCATGTGCCAGGGCGGGTGCATGTGCATGTGCCAGGGCGGGTGCATGTGCATGTGCGCATGCGGCCTCCTGGGCTCACAGGGGGCCCACATGCATGCCCCGATGCGACGGGGAGGCTGTGGGTGTGTGGGAGTGCACGGGAAGCGGTGACGGGGGCAGCTGTGGGCGGCTGAAGGGACCGGTGAGGGCGGCGGGCAGTTTCCCCCTGGGGGACTTGTGTGTTTGAGTCGGGGGGGGCGCCGCCGTCGGGGTGAGGCTGGGTGAGGGCTCCGTGGCTGAGTGTGCGGATGGGGGGGGGAGCGGGTGTCGAGCGGCCGAATGCTTAGGGTCGCACGAGTTTACCCGGTTTTGCGGCAACCACTGCGTTAACACCACTGCGCGAACACTAGCAGCAGCGGCGGTAGCAACGGCAGTGAAATAGGACAACAGTGGAAGTAGAACCATCAGAAATATCATCAGATTGGCTTCAGGATTGTGGCATCATTCCGCAGCAGTAGCAGCACTTGCAAAGCAGCAGTAGCGGTGGCAGTAGCGGTATGTATGGTCATGGTCATGGTAGTGTAAGTGAGTGGGGTAGGTGGGCAGCGTGTGTTGGGGAATACATCAGGATACGGATTGGGGAAAGTGACGACGCTGATGATGATGATGATGTGGTGGTGGTGTTGGTAGTGAGAGTGATGTTGCGGACTTCGGACTGCGTGGGCTCGTGCAACAATAGGGCAGCAGGGGCAGCGATGGCGAAGGCGGTGACGGCGGTGGATACTGCGTGCACGGCATGAAGAGCAAGACCTGGGCGAAGCATTCTAAAGGGCTGTTCGGGGCCCCCCACATATGTATGGTGTTGCGCCCACAAATCATTTCATCTTGAGCGCCATAAAGAGCCCCTGTCGGCGGGGTGTTCATGTCAATTCTCTCCATCATATCATCTTTGCCATCATCATCATCATCATTATCATGGTTTCATGCTTTTGTTCCATAGCGGCACAGTACGGCATATCGGGACGGCGTTGGAGCACTAGCACCAGCATTAGCGCCTGCAGAAGCTAACCAACCACTCCATGGTTGATGTACGACACGCACCCTGTAAAATGTAGAGCTCCGGCGACATGCCGAGCTGTTGCCGCTCCTTCTGCTCCTCCCTCACCCCCGTGTTATTGCTGTTGACGGTTGTTATTGTTGATTGTTGTTGTTGTGTGCCTGCTGTTGTTGATACGCATCAGTAAAACCCTCTCATCCCGGCGGCGGGTAGGGAGGCATGTTTGTATGTGTGTTTCTGGTTTCTTGTCATGAGCAGGTTAGAGCGTATGTATGTATGTATGTATTTATGTATGCGAGGTGTGTGTGTGTGTGTGTGTGAAAGAGGAGTGTGACAACGTTACGGGAGCACTCAATGATGGCATCATGGGTCAGACATTCCTAGCTGGTGTGTTGAAGCCCTGAAAGAGGCAGTAACAGCAGTAGTAACATTTAGGTTTTTGGCACGCCCTAGAGGTGCATGAGAACGGGTTTGAGTTGGGGTGTTTCGTTCTTGCAACATTGGTTGGGTTGCCGCGGGGAATGTTAATCGTTAATCGGTTTGCAAGATGCAGCTGCGAAGATGCGCGACCACCGCAGCGTGTGGATGAGTGGTTGGTGGTTGGTACGGGAAGGCGGTTGGTGGTTTCTGCGAGGATTGCGGGTGTTTGATTTGGTTTGGTTTGGGAGGGCCCGCGGGGGAAGGTGGGCCAGAAGGGGGTGAGGGAGTGTTTTCGGGGGTAGTGGTGGCTTAGTGGTTTTGTTGGCGGCAGTTAACCACTACCAGTGAGGCTGTCTGTTTTGCCGCCTCTCAGTCAGCTGTGTGCTGCTGTGTGTGGCTGTGGAAATACGTCTGATGTACGACTGTGTGGTGTCGTGGTAATTGAGTGGCCGGGGGCGACGGTGTGTGGCGGATAGATTACATACACACACGCATGCGCACACGTCTGCAGTAGCAGCAGCAGTAGTCGCAAAAGGGGGATTAGCTGTGAATATGTGCCTTTCTGCTGTGTTTGTTGGGCTTGCGGGCTTCGGTGTCGGAGTTGGCGTCGACATGGGCATCGGCGGAGAGAGAGCTCTGGCGCTCAATGACGTCCAGGAGATTAGCAGCGTTTGTTTTTTTGTTGTTCTTGTTGTAGTCGTTTTAAGCTTTTTTGGTTCTATTTATCGTAATCTTTGCCCTTGCGTGTGTGTGTGTGTGTGTCTGTGCGCGCGCTTTTGTGTATGTGTGTGTATTTTTTGCGCGGGTCTCTTGCGTCGCGTCGCTTTCTTTTTCTCTCTCTCCCTCTACCTTGCCCTCTTACTCAAACATTGTTTTATGACACGCATTTTATGGAATTAGCTTGAGAAGGTGGGAACACAAGGCTTGAAGTTTTCTTTTTGTGTCAATATGTATGTATGGTTGTCTATGTATTGTGTCCATGATGCCGCTGTTGGAATTGTGTGGTGGTGCGGGTGTGGCGGGCTGCGGTGGCGGAACTGCCGCGTATGGGGCTCAGGTGTTTGGGGTCCTCAGCCCTTTGTACAACACACACACACACTCTCTCTCTATTTCTTTTCGGCCATCTCCCCATTCGTTGATACTAGTGTTTGTAAGTTTGCGTGTCTCTCCCTACTTGACTTGTATCAATTGGTCCAGCTCTGGCTTTGTAAACTATTTACTTTGCATGCACGTGTTATGGCTCTGTGTTTTTTTGTGTGTACGTGTGTTTCTGTTTTTTTCGCCCACCACGCTTTTTTGGCGATACTGCCCCATGGCTTGTCTTGATTGCGCTTTAGATCCCCCTGGAATCGGCCTCGGAGGAAAAACTGCTCGCCCTCAGATTTCCCCTCCTTACCAAAACTGGTTCAGTTGCGGCAAATCACGCCGCGGATAAACTTCTGCTGCATTAAGCCATTGCAAAATAGGCGCACATGTCAATAGGCGACCTTTATTTTGTTGTACGATTTGTACGGCATGCCTGTATGGCCTTGAGTCATAATCGCGCGGGCTGCATGGCCGCAGGGCGCTGTATTGGGCCTTCAATCATTAATCGAAAGGTGCGCCAGGAGCCAGATATATGTTTTGTAATTGTTATGTCCTGCGTGATGTCTATTTTTGTGTAGACTCTGAGGACGTACAGGGGAGGACGAGGAGGAGGAGAAAAGTACTGTCGAAGAGGTGGAGAGCGTTGCTCGTATTTATGTGCCGCGTACTGAATTTAATGTAATTGGTTTTCATCTATATTTCATCGTCGTCGGTATCGACGCCTCTTGTGCCTCATTGCTTTCCACATAAAGGCTAATGACTTACATTTCCCGAGGACGTAAGAACCGAGCTAGAAGAGGGCCGGCCAGCCATCAACGGCGAAAGCAGGAAAGGGAGGAAGATCGCTCCAGGGAGCGTAGAGCTCTCCAACTAATAAATACATGGGTCTGAGCGGTCCGTGCCGTGCCGTACCCCGGGGGCCGGAGCAGGGGTTAACCGAGGATGGGCGTCATGCTGAAGGCCTGGCACCGCCATCGTACGGCGCATGACGAATCATGACATGACATAGGGAACCCGGGGCGATTGAGGCTGCACCAGCCCAGGAAATAAATGCTTACGTTTGTTGAGATGTACAGCACGTTTCAGTGGGCGGAGTTAGGGTCAACATGGTGCCGTACGGGAATAGTCAGGATGGCTGCGGCTTCCTTTCCTCCTCAGAGCTGAGATGAGAGCTTGGCGCACAAGCCTTTTTAAAAATGGTAAATATAACTGGAAAAGAACTAACCCCAGAGACCATGTGGCTTCCCGGCTAAGCAGATGAAGCCCATTTTACAAAAACGGTTTTCACACAGCACTGGGAAGGGCCAAGGACGACTAAGCGTCGGATCAGGCTGTTGGATCTTCGAGAATCCGGCACTTCGTCTGGGATTGGGGTGCCCAGTGCACTGAGACCTGGGTGTGTATCACTCGACACAGCCTTGCTGTGTATCAGGGAATTCCTTTTCCTCGACAGGAGCGCGTGCGATGTGCCAGGTAGTGGAATCCGGGTGTGCATGATGATGAAAAATGATGCGTGAAAGAAATGACGTGTTTCTGGAGAAACCCAAATCGAGTTGAAATTGAGGGGAGTCTTCGTTTCGGTGTTATTGCCTGCATGCCTCCCCCGCAAGCTGGCGTGGGGCAATCATTGTTGTTGTGGTGGTGGTGGTTATGGTTGTTGTAGGGCGCCCGGCCGCAGCAGTCTTACATTTGCGTCTTGTAACGCCCCACGTGCACCACCCTTACTCTGAGCTCAGGACGCTTGCCCTCAGCAGCCTCAGAAGCATCATGGCCTCAACGCAAACAGACTCCAAACAGACACACACACAAACGGAACACTCAGGGAAGCATAGGGACTTCCTGATGTTTTCACCTTGCCAAGAATACACGCATCCTCCTGATGCACATACCTACCATTCAGTTCAAAAACGAAAATTGGCAGCACACCCGGTATGTAGGGGCATCAAATCTGAAATCGCAGCTCCACACAAAACATGGCAAAGGGAATACACACTGCGTGCACAGCCCGAGTACAAAAGTTCTGGGGGCTGGCAACCCCAGGCACATCGCAGCCCACACGCAGGACCCGCAAATAACTAAGTACGCACAAAAAAGCCAGGAGGAAGCTTGTTATGCCATTTCTAATTATTGAGTGCACTCACAGCTCAAAGCCAAGGCCGTTGCCCGTCGCGACCCCGATAATGTCCAGCAGGCCTTTACCGAAGAAGCCCTCAACTGCCAGGAGAGCAAAAAATCCAATCATCGCAGCTCGGCTATTCAAGCGCTCCGCGTAATCCACAAAGCCGTTCTTCGGAGGTGGGACATCTGGCTGCCTTGGTGGCATGGTCACGCCAGCGGGAGCCTTCACTGCTTGCACGCGTCCAAGCGCAACACGGCCAGTGCGAGCAAGCGATCGCCCAGAGAAGGTTGTAGACGAATGAGAAACAAAGGGGCAAGCCCTTGAGCAAACCACGGACGCCATCAAAGCCTGAGGATAAAAGTGAAGAAGGTTCTGCCGGCGTAAGGAGGTAAGATTCTGGCTTGCTATCGACGAATAGAACACTAATGTAGAGAATACAAAACCTCCGAGGCAACAACAATGGTCCGGAGGGACGGTTCACAGTTGCCACAGACTCTTTCGTACGGACAAAGTTCCACTTTTGATGTTGCAAAACGAGATAGCCCGTACCTACATTAGTTATGAGTTGGGTACATAACTTTGGTGTCTTGATGGATAACAAAAATTTGGGTGGAGATGGAGGGCTTCACGACGAGACCGGGGGTTTGGCCAAGGCCCCAACTCTTGAGCAGGTTTATGCAGCAATTATGTCGCAAAAGGTAACATGAAGGAGGCATGTTCATGTCGGACTGCAGTTGTTCATGTCATTCACTCCTATAAGCAGCAGTTTCTGGAGTGTAACCAAGGCCACATTACCAACAAGCATATATCTATTTGTTAAGTTATTAGCCCAGCTGCTTCTAGCCTGGTCAAGGCCGCTGTTCGCGTTTTCAACCACCTTTGCGGAAGTGACCAAACTGCCCAAAACTAACTTCCACACGCACAATGTTTTTCTATGCCTTCAGACAAAGGCTCAGGAAATACCTCCTGTGCCAGCTGCATCTCAAGAGCCCGCCCTCCGCTTACGCTCCGGCATCGGGCCTGGCCCGCGCAACAACACGCTAGAGCAGCTGCTGCTGCAAGGCCTGACAGGCAGTCAAGAGGACGGTCCGCTGGCTATCATGCGGTCAAACACTATGGAAAACATTCTTCGGGAGACACTGTCCGGAGGCCGGGAGCTTCAGGACTTGTTACTGGAGTGGAACCGTTCGCTGCCGGAGGAGGTGCGACCACGCGATATGCGATCGGTCAAACAGCAAAAGAACCGGCCCTCTTCCCCGCACACCCCACGCCCAGCACTCGTGCAGGCGGAGGAGGGCGAAAAAGACACGCTGCACCCCGCTCAAACCCACCCACCCCTCCTCACCGCCTCGATGTCTCATCCTTGTAGTCCCTCACACCCCAAACCTACCCCCCAACCTAAGCCACAAGCCAACCCCAGCACCACCACACCGCTCCTACTGGCCTCCTGCGACTAAGCATGACCGGCATTCCACCACTCCACATTCCTGCCGCGGACTCACGTGTTTCCTCTCTACCGTTTTATCTCCCAATGCCGGTCCCGACCATCTCCGCTACCCCCCCCCTCCTCGTCATCGCTTAGAACACCAGCAGCAGCTTCGCGAACTTTGGACGCCCCGGCAGTTCCTTCCTTGTTTCCTTGCATATGATTCCCCCCTCACCTTTGCCCCTTCCCCCCCATTTCCCATCCGTTCGTGGTTTGTGGTTCGTCGGTCCCACCCATCCCTTCCTTTTGCTCGCCACTCCACTTACTTATCCGCGCGCCCTGATGCACCCCCCCGGCCCCGCTGGGTAATGTCCTTGCAGAAATTTGTGGAGGGCCTAGCCAGCGACATGCAGGCCATCGACGTGGCGCCACCTGACGTACAGACCTTACGCCGTACATTTACGCTGGAACGCATTCTTTCGACCTCGGGCGTTCCTGAGATAGCCGCCGGAGACTCCTTTACCAGCGGCGTGCCAGGAGCAATTCTTCGAATTCACCCACACATGCACGATTCACAACACCCGCAACAACATCCTTTGCATCACCCCAATCAGCTCTTGCATCAGGCGGTGGTACGGCAGCTGAGCGGCGCAGCAGCAGCGTCGGCAGCGGCAGCGGGGAGTGTCGGAAGTGAAGGCTCGGGTGAGGCGGCGGCGGCGGCGGTGGGGGCCGTGCGGTTGGGGACACAACAAGCGGGTGGTGGCAGCGGCGGCAGCGGCAGCGGCGGTGGCGGCGGCGGAGGAGGACGGCCGATTGAGCGTTTTCAGGTGCGGCGGTGACGGGAGGGAAAGCCGCCCGGGGGTCGGCGGAAGGCTGTTGGGTGGTTTGGGTGTAGCTTAAGTGGTACATGGGTTGGGTGTTCTGGGGCGAGGCCAGGCAGAGGTTGGTTCGTCGAGGAGCCGCCGCCGGTCGGAGGGCCTGCAGGAAAGGGTTAAATTGGGGGAAATGATATGATGACGAGGGGCATAATTCAGAGGAATGGACTGCCTCCCGGAAGGCGTCATCATTAAAGTCCGAAACTGCTTAGTGGGTCCGAAGCGATGACGAAGACATCGACCCGTGGTACCATTAGGAAGTGAAGCACATGAAGCCCATGATCACGTTACCGACATTTTTTGTGGTGTAGTCGTTGTGTCTGGTCTCGTCGTTTATATCCCGCGTAGTGCAGACGAGCCGTATATCTACTGAAAGGGCTGGAGGTGCTGAAATGACGTACTGTATGTATGTATGTATGTATGTATGTATGTATGTATGTATGTATGAGGTCCGTCCTGCCTAGGAACGTGGGGACACACATACATACGCACACACCGGCCCCTTGCGCCAAGCAGCACAGAAAGCAGCACAATTACTTTACTACGTTGATTTATATGTATGTATGTATGTTAGTTATTTTTTATTATTCCGTTGAATTTGGATTTCTTGGAGCCCTGCAGGAGCCCCTCCACCGGCTCGCCGCCGCTTCAGGACCGAACCTGCACCCACCTCCACCTCGACCGCCAAACACGAGCCCAGCCGCCGGTCCAGCCGCCCCCGCCGCCGGTGCGCCTCATTCGCACACCCATTCGCAAGCTCAAAGTCACTCACGCGGCAGCGCCGCCGCCGCCGCCGCCACCACCGGTTCCGGACTGCTCCGCTCCTCACATGGCTCCGGTCGGTACGGCGCCGCCGCCGCCGCGGCGGCGGCGGGGACGCTAGCAGCGGAGGAGGACTCCTCAGCGGCGGCCCGAAGTCCCAAGCGCCATAAGCATAACCATCATTCATCCCACCACCACCACCTCCATCATCACCACCACCTGTCCCGGGGGGAAGGTGGACCCTTTGGCGGTGGGCCACCGGAACGATCCTGGTCTCAGAGTTTGTTAGATTTGGCGAAGGTGGCGGCGGCGCTTGACGGCCGTGATCTAGACGACGACGGCGACGGTGGCGGGGGCGGAGTGGCAGGCGGTAGGGAGGAGGACCAGCAACCGCGTCAGCATGTACGGCATCAACCGCATCATCATCATCAACAACAACAACAAGTACGCGAGGACCAGCAGCGGCAGCACAGTGGGCCGGTGGGGCGGAGCGGCGGACAGCCGCCGGATGGCTACGGCGGTAATACGGCAACGGCAGTGGCGGCGGGGGGGTTGAGGCGGGAACGGGATGGCGGAGACGAAGGGACACTGGACCGCAACGGCGGAGCCGCCACCGTGGCGGCGGCAGCGGCAGCAGCAGCGGCGGTGGGTGCGGCGGCTGAATGTCTCAGGCCGTCTGTGCAGTTGCTGCGGTCGCGGGGGTGTTTAGTTTTCAAGTCACCGGGGTGGGCGGAGGGCAGCAGCGGCGTGGAGGGGGGGGGTTACATGGTTGCTGGTGGTTGCGGGTGGTGGTGGTGGTGGTGGTGGTGATGGCGGTGGTAGTATGGGTGGCGAGCCGCCAGCAATCTATCAGCCTGTGGGACGCGAAGCTGGTGGGATTGAACCCTCCGGATCCCTCTTCCCCTCACTTGTCGGACCTTGGACGCCTTCCGACAGTTCACTTACCACTGTCTCGCACGTGATTCCCCCTTAACCCCTTACCCCCCTCCCTCCCCTTCCCTCTCCCTCCCTCTCCCTTAACCCCTTACCTCCCTCCTCTCCTCATCCCTCCCCCTCACTCCCTGGCAGCAGCTTCACTCGTTCGTGGTTCGTCTTTCCCCCTCACTCCCCCTCCCCCTCACTCCCTCTGTCCGCTGCATTCAGCTTCAGCGGATGCAGACCGAGGTGGATCGGCTCCAACGCGACAACGAGGGCCTCAACGGGCAACTGGAGGCGGTGCTGGCCCGCGTGGACGCTGTACAGCGGCGGAACACGGCCATGAAACACATGCTATTGGAGGTGAGTAGTGGCGCGAATGTGGGTGTTGGAAGGGGGGAGAGAGGAGGGGAGGGGAGGGAGCGCCGGGAGTGGATGGGCAGCAGCAGCAGCAGCAGCAGTCCCGGTAGCAGCGATAGGAGGATTTTCAGTGTAGCGGGGACGTAGGAGGCGCGGTATGATGATGGCGGGAAATGCTGGGTTGGGAGGGGATAGTCGAGGGGAGGGATTATGCCTCTCTCCAACCTCCCATCTCGGTCACATGCGCACTCATGTACACTCACGAGTTTCTGCACCGGTCACTGTCACTGTCACTGTCACTGTCACTGTCACCCACAGTCGCACCTCTTCACATCCCCGCACCCACAGTCGCACCTCTTCACATCCCCGCACCCACCGCCACAATGGGTCAGGGGGTGGGGGTGGGATGGGGCAGGGAAAGATGGGTAGAGCGGGTGGGGGGGGGTCGGGTGGGGGGTCGAGAAGCCGCCGCGGCAGATGATGAACTTGATCGCTTGGTTTTCTTTTGTGATTTCTTCTCCCCATCTCCCCACCACAGTCCACCACATTCCATACTCTGAGCAGATGTCGGCGGCTGTTTTTTTGACCTTTGCATCATCACGTAATTTCCTATCCCAACACCACATCATCATCATCATCATCATCATCACCATCACCACTGCCATCATCATCACCGCTGCGTCACACAGGCTTGCCACGCCAAGGGCATCCCCGCGGACATGGACCTGCTCAACGTGTCACTACAGCACCACAGAGCAGCCCCCATGGAGGAGGCCCAGGCCGTACACGTGGCAGCTACCGTACTGGGACTCAACGGGGGTGACGTACTCGCCACCGTACAACACCTCCTTGGAATAGCGCTGCTCAGGCTTCCCGGGGGGAAGGGGTGTGGAGGGGGGGGATAGGTGGGTGGGGAGGAGGGAGGGGGGGTGGCAGCAGCAGCAGCAGTGCAGGTAGCTATATGCGTATTAGCAGCCGGAGTAATACCCGTGGTAGTAGCAGGAGTAGTGGAAGTAGAAAGAAAGGTAGTTTTAGACGCGTCTGTGTGTTTTGGGACACGTACAGTGATTAAGGGGGGGCACGCCTTCCTGGGGGATGGGAGAAGAGGGGAAAACTGGAAGGAAGGGACATATGCGGGGTAAGGGCCCTGTGCGTGTTTTGCTATGTTGAAGACGTGCGTGTGCGAATGGGAGTCTGGAGAGCCGATGCTTTTTATGCCGGTTTTATATCCCAGTTCCTGTACGACAATTGGACCCTGCCGTGCATCGGACCCAAACGGCCGATGGGGGGGTAGGTGCGGAAGGTGTGGGGAAAGGGGGCGGTGGGGAGAGGGGGGGTGCGGGAGGAAAACATGGTTTTGGTTTCAGGGGTTTTACAAAAACCACCTCACTCCTGGAAAGAGGAAAGCTCCAGGGTTGGTGGATCCTTGCAGTACGAGGATGATTTAGGTCATTTGTCTTCACCTGTGTGCATAGAAGTACGTCGATGTGTCTGCCTGTCTGTCTATCTGTCTGTCCCTTATGTATATGTACGTGTACGGACGTGTCCGCAGGGAGGGGTAACGGGTCGTGGGAGCGAGCATGAGGGTGCGGAACATTTTGCCGTACGGCCACCAGGTGTCACTATGCAGGGTAAATGCTGGGGACAATACACAGCACCCGTCCTTTCCCCCCTCTTCCCCTATCTCGGAGGTAGGTAGGTACATACCCCAGGGCGCCCGCGCCCCGCAGTAGCAGTCGCGGTTGCGGTCGTAGTCCAAAACTTGAATAAGGAGGAGCCTGTGGGCGGAAGGGGACGATGTGCTGTGCAATAGGTCATGTGTGTGTGTGCTTTAATAATCCGAGCCGTGGAAAGGAAATGGCAAGGTGGATGGTACCTGAGTAACTTCAACGAAGGGCGTCTGTCTGTCTGCATGTCTGTCTGTATGTATGTATGTAGGCATGCATGTCGGTACGTATGTATACACGCTAGTTTTGGGCGTATTGTACGTCAATGCATGCATGTGCGCGTGATTCGTGTTGAATGTAAAATGGGGGAAGGTACAGGTGAAAGGGTAGCTGGGTAGGAAAGTTGTGGCTTGAAGCTTCTTCAACTGTTCTCTGCCTTCCCCCTTTTCCCGGCCGCCGCCCTCGGCGCCCTACCAAGCGGTTGGAAGGGGGGGATAGGGGCAAAGGGGCAAACGATTTCCGATTCGGGTTCGGGGGTGCGATGGAGCTTACGCCGTGTAGGTTGTGTTTTCGCGTTGCCGTACGCGTCGTATGGCGGTGAGTTAAGAGTTGGCATGCACTACATTGCGTTAATGACTAAAGACTAGATAGTGAAGACAGCGAGTCCTTCCCGAATGGGTATGTAAGCATGAGCGTGTGCGTATGTGTGTTTCTGGTTTCTTGGCATGAGCAGGCTAGGGCACATGTATGTATTTATGTATGCAGGGTGGTTGGGTGGGTGTGCGTTAGAGGGGTCTTGGGTTGCCCCTGACGGACCGACAGACTGACTACCGCGCAGGAAAAGTTGTAATTGACACCTAACTGCACTAGCTGCGTCCCTCAGGTTTGTTCCTTCCTTCCTTACAAGATCAATTACGCACTGCTCGAAACTGCGCTATTTCGTAGCGCGTTGACGTTAATAGAGGTGCCCCATTGTATGTTGCACTCATGATCAAGACATACGATTCAGGGAGCGATTCCTCCCCTTCAGAAAGAGACTATGACCTTTTAGCTTGGTTGCGTTACGCGGGCTTACTTTACCTTGGGGCATAATCGTACTGTCGTATCGGAGCAAACACAGGGTGCGCACGCTTCTCCATGGCACTGCTGGCGCGGCGGGGGAGAGTGTGCTGGAGGCAAGGTCTGGGAGGAGCGATGATGCTCGAGTTTGTTCGTGCTTTTGGCAGGTTTGGCCGCGTCTGCACAGTTTAAGGTTACGAGTTCCGGTTCTGGCGTTTTTATCCGCAGCAGGGGGCCAGGTGTAGATGGAGAGTACCGGGGTTTGACGTACGAACACTAGGCTTTTCGTACAATTGCGTATCACGATGACCGTACAGCACCTCAAGTGCTCTTGTGCGGCTGGCTGGCCCCGAGAGTGAGGTTGATGATCTCATTCAGTCCAGTCCAGCACCTCTGGGGAAGGATGGATCCTGTGATGGCGTTGAAGCGATGGCTGGTAGTAGTGGCGAGCCTGCGAATGCTAGCAGGTTAGTTCTGGGAAAACTCTGGTAGGCAAGATGTCGGTTCTTGTATTATGAGATAATTTCTGCTGACTGTTTGGTCTCCAGTCGTAATCGGCATCTTCGCCCCGAACAAACTGAAGAGCCAGGTATTTGACCGGAAGCCGGAGCTAGGTAAGGCGTTTGGACGCAAAAGATGTATTCGTGCAGGAGTGCTCGCGATGCTAAGACATGCTCGGGGTTGTACAGTGAGCAATCTTCTGGGTCGGCTATTCGCGGCTTGGACTTTGATGACATGTGCCTTATGCTTGGCATGCGCCATGGATCCATCTAACAAGACAGTGTATGGTACGTTTGAAGACATCGGAAATGGCAATATTTCGGTTGGCATTTGCAGCCCTGACCGTTGCCTTGGACTTCTTCAAAATTCCCGCAGGTACGACGCTGTTCTCTTTTGTTGTTGCATTGTTATTTTTCCTTTCAGAGTTACTCGTGTACAAAACAGTGACCATCAGGGGAGCTCTGTCGCCGATGATTATAGCAAGTGGGTATGGTTTGTATGGTGCAACCAACTATTATTTTTAGCATATGGCATTTCTGTCAAGCTGCTTTGTTTGAACGAATCCACAGGCATTTCAACGGCGTGGCTGTCGTTGGGCTGGGACTTTTACACAGGGAGTACCAGGTCATAACGCGAATTGAGAGTTTACTTTGTAATTTTTTACCGCACCAGGCCATCAGGCCTTTATTCCCCAAGGTCATTTGGGTGTCGCGGTGCGCACGGCGCCAAAGCCCTTGCCAGCAAACCCAGCCTCCCGTAATTGCATCGAGCTTCATAGCTTACATATCGGGCCGGCAAAGATAGGATGACAGCCAACGGGTGAGAATCATTTCCCCATATCACAAAGGAGATAATCGGAAAGGGTTCACGATATGGAATAATCACATAAATATTCTAGATAAAAGAGGATATACAGCAGCAGTATATTTTAAATACTCAAAGCTTGATGGCTTGGACCAAATACATCACATCCGGGCATTGCTTAAACGTCATCGCGTGATCCGTACTCACTACTAACTTATTGTGGGGAAGGCCATTGCGTCTGCGACCACACTCCCGCGGTACCCAAACCCTTCAAAGACAATTCCGATCAGCCATTTGGCTGTTAGTGGGAGGGCGGGTGGGCCGCTCGCACGGCAATCGAGTAGAGAGTACGAAAATAACCTAATGCAGTCATCGACAGCAGAAAACGTAAGCCTCCAGCCTCATGCCGACTCTCTTACCTACCATTCATATTCTCTACCTCGTTCCCAAGACTCCGCCGCGTTGCCTCTAGTTCGGCTCGTGCCACAGGTAACTTCGCTCGTCGCTACTTTGCCATTCACCTTCGCCTCCACCCAGCCTCTGCTTCTCCACAGAAGCGGCGACCTCCTTCGCCGTTGTTACGCCTCGTCTATGCGAATCCTCCTCATCCGACTGTGTCTTCTGCCTACCCGGTGCGCGCCCCCTCTCTCTGCGCATCCTTTTCTCTGGCCCTCTCTTACGGTTGCCTACCTTACTGCAGGACTCGCCCCTTGCCTGTCCGGTGCCGGGCAGGCTTTCCTTGCCTTCCCCGGCCCTACTTGGGGCGCCCCTCCTCGGCTCGTCAACTACCTTACTTCCGTCCGTTCCTGCCCCTCGGGGGCCCAANCC
>NW_003307569.1:588655-606325 GCF_000143455.1 Volvox carteri f. nagariensis | reverse complement strand
GCGGCGCCATCCACCGGAAACGGACCCAACCTCACGAGCACTAATACTCTGAGTCGGCCACTCGCGGTCTACAGATTCGTGTTCTTCATAAGCTAAGCCTGACCCGTAGCTTCTAATCCAGCCTGGTCAAACAACAGCGGCGGCGCATCCCTTTCCCGCTATTTTAAAACTGGGTCCGGTCTCTCCCATGCCTTTGATATAACAGAACTTGCGGCGGCTGGCTGTGCCTACAGTCTGACCGCGCGGAGCAATAGCTGGCGTCTGTTACTCACCGCATCGGCCCCCTCCGGGTAACTAGGTGCTCCGCCATTCTGGTGTCCTCCTTCGTCCCGCTGTTGGAGGATGTCCTCCAAGCCTTCTTGGCCTCCGCCGCGCGATTGCTCGCGCTCTGCCATCACTTCGCTGTTACTGGCGACCGATATGCCAGCAACGTCAAATCGCCTTATCTACTTTACTATTGAGCTGGGTCCCGAATACAAAGTAAATCACTATTTAAACAATTCAAAATCCCCAACAGACGACGTTCTGACTTGCGCTTGCTTGCACGGTTGACTGGCGAACTAGCGTTGTCTGGATTCAGCGCTTTGTTCCCAGCTAATCTTTGTAACGCACTACCGTATCAGTCACTGTCCTCTGGCCAATTCCGGTCTGCTCCTCCCGCGCCGCACTTGCCGTACTACACTACAGGACGAGCACTTAATCAACATGCATTACCCTTGCCTAGAGCGACGCCGTACTCAGACCTTATCGCCTTGGGTAATGGTGAAAGCCAATTTGCTTATTACCGATCCGTGACCAAATTGCCATTGTCAAAGTAAAAATGGCTGCCCTGCATGCACAGCGTTGCGTGGCGTCCACGACGCAGTGTTCGGACAGGAAGAGCGTCCCCAGCTTTTCAAGCGAAGCGCTGCGCGGAATGCGGATCGTGCGCCCTACTTCAAGCCGGATCGCCCGCACAACTGTTGTCAGGTATGTAGGATAATGGGATGCTCCTTTGTCGGGACATTTTGCGGATGGACTTGATGGTCAAGGTGCTGCACGCAGGTCCCGGCGTGCACCTCAAGTGAAGGCGGTGATTGAGGCGCCGCAGCTTCGCTATGAGCCAGCGACGAAGGCTCGCACCAACACAGTGCTATGTAAGTCCCCTTTGATGTCGGGTCAGTTGTTTTGTTCGAAAGAGTGGAAAGGAAGCATCAATGATTAGACGGTCCTCCTATAATGGATGATGTGTATAGACGCGATACTCGGATGCTTTTCGCTGTGTTTACCTCGCTTTGGACACGGATGTCGCTGTCAACGGAAGACGCGACTCCTGCAAGATACCCTGGCCTGAGCGCTCTCTGTCCAATTTTGTTGCGTAACCATTCACTTCCTAGATTGCGCGTCAAGTCTTTTCAGCCCGCGATCGAGCTTCCCATCAGCGGCTGGTGCGCTATAACTGCGTCCGGGTTGCGGATGTGAAAGACGGGTCCAGCTCGTCTTTGCTCACAAGTCTTGGTCCAGGATTTCGTTAATCGATGGCGCTTTTGAACTCAGCAGTCTCACGCTATACTAAAAAATATAAGCCGTCAAGCCGCCAAGCTGCCTAGCCGCGCAACCTCGCAGCACTAGCCGTGATTCCCCCTACCTTCCAGCACCATCCTCCCCTTCTTCCCCCCTTCACCTCGCTGCCCCGCATCTCAGTTCACTTCCTGGTGGGAAATGCGCTTCGCTGAGCTTGCTTGAGGTTTCAAATACCACTACTGTTGTTTTTCCCCTTCGTTCCTTTCTTCCTCACCCTCCGGTTCCCACCATGTTTCGGACCTCCAGAGTGCCGACCTAACTAATTCCTTCACAGACACAGCAGCTTGTTAATCAAACTGCAGTACCGCACATTTTCATCTCCTCCGCCGACCCGGCCCCGTTGCCCCTGTTCTCGTCCTGTTATCCCGACAGCCATTATTCTTGGTGGCGGCGCGGGCACGCGCCTCTTCCCGCTCACCAAGCAGCGCGCCAAGCCCGCCGTACCCATCGGCGGCGCCTACCGCTTGATCGATGTGCCCATGTCCAACTGCATCAACAGCGGCATCTCCAAGATCTACATTCTGACCCAGTTCAACTCCACATCGCTAAACCGCCACCTGGCGCGTGCATACAACATGGGCAGGTACGGGGTCTAGCCGTACTAATAAATTAATAAATTGTCGTACATGATGTCGTACTCGTAGAATCAGTCCATCGACGGCTTGCTGATCCTGTGTGTTCTCTGGATATGTTTACTAGTCGGATATGGGGTTGGGGATTTTCCGGGACGGTACAGGCAGGGGAAGAAAGCTGCGTGGGTTTCTCTTCGTGTATTACTAACTCTTTGGGTAATCTTGGTTTCCTGTTTTGGCAATGGGCATCGCCTGGACATTTCTTCGCTGCAGCGGCGTTCGGTTTGGCGGCGATGGCTTCGTGGAGGTGCTGGCGGCGACCCAGACGCCCACCGACAAGGAGTGGTTCCAGGTACGGAATAGCGTACGGCATTGTTGCGGCATAACCGAAGATAACTTGAATGAGGGGCAGCACAATGCACGGTGGGGTAAGCTCCTAGGTTAGACGGGTGGGGGCGGGTTGGGATGGGGGGCCCGGTGTTTTCGTGGTGGACCGGAACTGCCTCGTGGAGCAGCAAGAAGTGACAACAGCAACGTGTTGTTTGACTAATGTTGGGGTATCTATTGGTTGTCTTTGTGCTCGGAATTTTGTGTTTGTACGCGCAGGGAACGGCCGATGCCGTACGGCAGTACTCCTGGCTTTTGGAGGACACGAAGAACCGCGCCATCGAGGATGTGCTTATCCTGTCGGGCGATCACCTGTGAGTGTACGAATAACTACCAACCAACAATCACTAACTACACCAACTACACCTACGAACCTTTGCAATGAGGGAAACAAAGCAGCGCTTCTTTCGATATACCTATCCCACCTCCATCGCCGCCGTCATGCTCTGGGGCGCGTTAATGAAAAGTATAAGCAGCGGCTACCATGGATTTGTGTCAACCCAAATCGCGATGAACCCTAAATCGGTTTTAGGAAGCTGAGCTCAACTCAAGGAGGGTGAAAGGTTTAACGAGCAGTACTACTAACGAAAGCAGCTAAGAAATACGCGCATTGGCAGGGTGTGGGGTGGCTGCGGGCTATATATGTAGCAATATCGCCCCCAGAAAACTTACTGATTCGTTTCTCGTTAACTATGCCGTACGAAACCGTACCGTGTCGTACGACACAGGTATCGTATGGACTACATGAAGTTCGTCAACTACCACCGGGAGACCAATGCGGACATCACCATCGGATGCATCGCGTACGGCTCGGACCGTGCGAAGGAGTTTGGGCTCATGAAAATCGACGATAAGCGCCGTGTGCTGGTACGTCTAGGGTATTTCGGTACTTCCCTTACTCCCCGTTTTTCCTTTCTCCTCCAACCGACTACCGCCACCTTCTCCCGAAACAATTCTTTATGGCGTGTGCTGCGTTTCACATTTTTTTCTTCATCTGGCGGACCAGCGCATTCTTCTTCTCTTCACTACACCGCTCTCCCCCTTCGCCCTTTCGGTCTCACTCCGTTCTTACCTTATTTTGCGTGTGATGACTCCCCCCGCGCCCCCCAAACCATGCAAAACACCCCGGCCGAACAGTCCTTTGCGGAGAAGCCCAAGACGCAGGAGGCGCTCGACGCCATGAAGGTCGACACCACCGTGCTGGGTGAGCAATGGAATGGGGGTTTTGTGAGCAATGATAGGGGTTGGCTGGGGGAAAAGCGTCTGCCCGTTGCCTTGTCCTTTTCTTATTTTCATTTTCATTATGTGCTTTATAATTTTCCTCTTTTCGTCTCTTCGGATGTTTCTTGTGTCGTGATGCGACATCTGCTTTTTTAAATTCATTCCATAATGCACCCCAAGGCGCACCGACCTAAATCTTCACTCGAATATTGTCCAATCGCGCTCTCTATTCTGGACGGCGGCGGCGGGTGTAGCGACGGACTTGGACTTTGTTTGCATATGCTCCCCAACCACCTTTCCCCCTTCCTCCCCCTAGGCCTGACCCCGGATGAGGCGGCCGACAAGCCGTACATCGCCTCAATGGGCATCTACGTGTTCAAGAAGTCGGTGCTGTGCAAGCTGCTTAATGAGACATACGCCAAGGTGCGACAGTAAGGCATACCTGAATAACCACCTTCTCCAACTTCTCTAACCCCCCCAACTTCCTTACCTCCCCCAACTCCCCAGCGCCGGCCCCGGGGGCCATGTTCCAACCGTGTTTGGTGTGTTTTACCCCTCCCAACCCCGGACGGCGCTATCACTATCACCCCTCTCCTCTTGTCGTCATACCTCCACGTGATGCACTGATTTACTGATATATCACCCTTTCCGGAATCCCCTCTTTTTCGGCCACTTTCCTCTTATACTTGGTGGGGTGTTGATAACGATTATCTGTTTGTGCTAATGTTTTGTGATATGTTTCAGGCGAATGACTTCGGCGGCGAGATCATTCCGGAGGTGCGGTTGCGCGGGGGGCCTTAGGTGTGTTACGAGGTTTATCAACAACTCAATCTCGTATCCACCCTTCGATTAGCAAGTTCCAGATCTTCCTGTGACCCCAATCTATGAGTTCTGATTTCGTTTCGGGGGTGCGATCACACGGGATGCGCCCGAGCGCCCTTTTCCCCTTGCGGCCGCTTCGTATTATTGCATAAATACCTGCCTCTGTTCTCCCCCTTGCCCTCCTCTCCTCGCCCTCTCACCCCCCATGCAACACAGGCTGCCAAGAACCACAACGTGGTGGCCTACCCCTTCTACGGCTACTGGGAGGACATCGGAACCATTAAGAGCTTCTTCGAGGAGAACCTGAAGCTGTGCCGCCATGTACGTCGATCCAATCCGGGTAACGGCGGCTTTTCGTGTTTTTTCAGCCAGTTGTTTCACTTAGTTTTTCCTTTATCAGAGAGAGGGCAGCAGGGAGAGTACGAGAGGGGGTTGTGCGGAGATGGGAGCGTGGGGTGTGTGTCCCGACATTGGTAGTTATTCTTAAGCCGGTGAACTGAAATCACACAAAGACATGCATATACACACAGATCCGCACGGCAGACATACGGACACACAGACATACGGACACACAGACATACGGACACACAGGCATACGGACCTATCTGTTTTTCCTTCCCAAACTATGTGTGTTTATCCCTTGCTGCTCCCCCCTCCTCCTCGGCTGATTGGTGTTGGAATTGTGGCCCCCTATTGGCTATTGGTGTGTTTGTATCGCAGCCTGCCACGTTCGAGTTCTACGATCCTCAGAGTCCGATCTACACGTCCCCCCGCGTGTTGCCGCCCGCTACGGTCCGCAACTGCAAGGTTTCGGACGCCATCATTGCGCAGGTGCGTTCGTGTTCTTCGGATATGGCGTTCTTTGCTTTGGGTGGGGAGTATGGGGAGTAGTCGTGTTATATTGTTGGTTTTGTGGGTGGGTGGGTGGGAGGGAGGGAAGGAGGATGCTCGACGACGCTGTCGGAGGGCAACGGCCGGGCCTGGGGATAGAAGCGGGGCTGGGAATCTTATCTATACCTCGGCGTGGTGTTGTTCTGCAACATGTTTTCTCAATGATGTGGTTTTCATTGATCTCTCATCTGACGTGCAAAGTTTTACAAAAGAAAATAAAATGTCTGCATTTCTGTTGATGTTTGGTTTTCCGGAGGTGGCCATTGTCGAGTTTTCTGACTTTCTTGTATATGATGCTTGCTCTCTCCTCCTCTCGGGTCAAGTACACATTCACGTCACACACAGGTCGTTTTTACGATCCTTGCTCTTTAAGGAACGCTTGTCAAGAAACGACTAAGCCATGCACGTAGTTATCATTGAAGAAATGATTTCCATTGCCCTGCGAAAGGCGCTGTACGGAATGCGTACTGAAGGCGCGTCTTTTATTGCCGTACCTTCCCCTTCCTCTTTCCCCGTGTCCTGTTCCAGGGCTCCTTCGTGGCGGACTCCTCCATCTCCAATGCCGTCATCGGTATTCGCTCCATCATCGGCTCGGGGTGCACCGTCCAGGTGCGGGTGTCCGAACCGCCCACTGGTGTCCACACACCCCGCCCACATACATACACACGTACATACATAGCTGGTAGCCCGTCACCACCCTTGCCCGCGACGTCCTCCCTCCCTGTACCTTATTTACCCACCCAACTGCCCAACCTCCCATCCAGGACGCCCTCATCATGGGCGCGGACTACTACCAGTCAGACGAGCAGCGGGCCGCGCTGCTGGCGGCCGGGGATGTGCCCGTGGGTATTGGCGCCAACAGCATCATCTCCAACGCCATCATTGACAAGAACGCTCGCGTCGGTGGGTCGCTTTGGGAGCGAGAGAGAGGGCATCTCCTAGGGATCTTCCGTGTTTACCCCCTGATGTGCTACCTTCACTACAAATACTTGATGTAGCGGTGGCACGTTGGGCCCCGATGACTCCACCACCTGCTGGGTTAATCCCTCGGGTTCTATCCGGGGTCCTTCTCGCTGTATTACCTAACTCCTTCCTGGACTCTTTTTTGACTTTGGGGGGGACTCGTGTCCCGGAGAGCTGATGGCTCAGAACGCATTGTGTTGAATTGAGACGGAGTGTGCGGTGTCCCGAGCAGTGCGCCAGGTTCCGCGCCAGGTCCCGACTTCGTTCGTCTCTTTTTTCCTCCTTTCTATCCCTCCGGTGTTTCAGATCACGAAGCCCATCGGAAGCAGGTTTTGATGTTCTAAGGAACCTGCTTCTTTGCTTTTTTCCTTTCTTTTAGTTTCCTTTCCCTTCATTTTTTTCCGTGTTACCGCTTATTCCTGTTTTTCGGCTCCCTTAACCTTGTGCCTTCGTTTGCGGACCTGCCTTTTCACGTTCCGCTCTCGCGCAGGCAAGAACGTCCGGATCGTCAACAAGGACGGCGTGTCTGAGGGTACCCGCGAGTCTGAAGGCATCTACATTCGCTCCGGCATTGTCGTCATTGACAAGGGCGCCAAGGTCCCCGATAACGCTACCATTTAAAGGCAAGGAGAGCTTCAAGGGCAAAGCAGCAGGACACCTATACAAGCACAACACTACCGTCACATCAACAGCTGCTACCCGTTTGGAGCGCCTGCCTCCTCCTCCTACCCAACCCTTCTCTTCTGCACCACAGTTCCCCCATGCTCTCGTATCTTTTGACCTACCGTGACTTCGTGTCGCGTCACCTCGCCTTACCCTTCTTCGCCATGCTTCGCCTAATGACCCTGATGAGGTGATATCTTCATGTTTAGCGCCGGTGTGTGTGTTGGTGTTCTTCAGGCAACCAACATGGCAAGGAATGCTCGCAAGGGTGTCGAGATGTTTTTTTCGGCGTAAGCGAACATGCTGTGCTTAGTTACCCCAAGTTGCTGTGAACAGCGACACGTACTGCTGCTCCGAGTGCTAGTTCCGAGCTCGGGTTGCGAGGTCGTTTAGGCGCATCCCTGGTCAAATTATGGTCGATTTGTGGGTTTGTGGATGTGGGGGGGGGGTCTGCGTCTTTCTGGGGTGTCGGCTATGTTTTTGTGTGTGCGCGTGTGCGGCGTGTGCTGGCGCTCCTCCTGGTGGTGGGTGTCTAGTCTCCAGTGCCTTGTTTGTCCCAGTTTGTCCAGTGCCTGCTTTTCGTTGCGGCGGTTTTTCCTTTTCGCGTGCCACGTAGTCCGCCGTGCTCCAGCCAGGTTGGTGGTGGATGAGCTTGAGGAGATTTTCCGGACGGAGGGGTCTGTGGCTCCTTTTATGGGCGTGGCGCGCGCGGCGTGTTTTTTGTACTTGTTTACATACAAGTCTTTGAAGAGGAGAGATATTGCTGCGAAGTGTTTTTTTTGTGTTTTCAATTTTCAAACACCATCGCAAGGAGAGGCATGTTGCTGACCATCTCATTTTGTTGTCTGGAGAGCGTTAGCGGTTGGACCTACAACCTTGGGCCGTTTGTTTTACAGTTGGTGCTGATCGGCTGGTAGTGGTCAATACCGCGAGGACGGCTGGCATTTGCCTGACGTGGGTTTTCGAGGCAAACCTGCTCAGACCTGTACGACGTTCAATGAAAAGTGCGGCAATGATACACGGCAGTGCATGCGACGTTTATTTTCATCCCCCCATCCCTTCTGGGGCGTATTTCCGCGTGTATACGGCCCTCCCTGTACACGATTTAAAGATGGGGTTAGGCAGTTAGCCGCCCCCCTCCCCCCCCCCGCCACGCACACGAGGGGATGGCGGGAGAAATGAATCTTTTGCAGACGGCTGGACAGAGGGCTCGGCTCAGTGCGTGTTGGGTTCCTCCATTTGCGTGCGGAGAGGGCGGGGTTGCAGCACAGCTGATGTAGTACAACATTACGAGGAGGTGGCGTCGCTCCTCTTGGGTGCTGCGATAGCGATGACGGTATTCCGCGATGTGGTGTCGGTAACTGCAGCGCTAGTGGATGGCAGCCGTCGTGTGCTCGACATTGAAAATGCCCTTGATGTGCAGGAAGAGGCGGCGGCGGGGGGGGCGCGAGTGATGAGGGTTTCCATCGGTTGAATGGTAGCCCCTGTTTGTGGTAATTTCCTTTATACGCCTGATGTTGTGAGCAGCTGGGTCTTATCTGAGGGTTTGGGCTGATCTGTCCGGGCGTTGTCGGGGAAGAAATGTTTTGCCTCCCCTTATCGCTCCCGGATGGCCTCACCGTTCGTTTCCTGTAGCTGACAGCAATAGTGCAGGCGTTCATTTTTTGGTGCGTTCGCGTTGTAGTGCGTGAAGGGAAGTACCCTATGTCATGTTGTGAGCTAAGCATAAGATCACCAAGGAAAATGTTTCGTTGTAACGAGAATTATCAGCATGGTAACTGTGAGACGAATTTCGAAAAACGTAACATGATATGGCAATGGCATAAAACGTCTCATCGAAAGCGCCCTCCTCCTCTTCCTTGAGGCTACCGGGCCACGAGCTCCAGCGCAAGACAAAGCAAAGCACCTGTTGCCGCGAGGGGCCCGATAAGAGGCACGGCTCACAGACGCTGCCTGCTCCCGCCTGCCACGCAGAGAACCCTCCCCCTCTATGCTAGAGAACCCTACCCCTCCCACTTCACACCTCTTTCCCTCCACCCTTCACCTCTGGTAGGTGAGATGATGGCAGGTGGGGGGTTAGGATAACCATGGCTGCGACGGCGATAGCGATGGGCTCAGGGGTGTTAGTTAGTAACCGCACAGGTCAGCTGGTCGAGTTAGTTGCTGATGCCGGTAGCAGTTGGCAGTTGGTCGTTAGCACTGCCAGTGTATGCTGTTAATTAAGATAATTCTCCTCCTCGCTGCATACAATACGTACTTACAGGTCATGGACATGCACACGCTTTCAGATACACCTTCCGTCGTACAATCAGGCCACACACTCCTTCGAAGAATACGTCAACCACTGGCAGTTACAAGTCGTACGATTGCATGATTTGGTGTCGTGGAGTATGACAGTAGAGCACATTGAAAGTGATTTTGCGCCGCGTCGTTAAAATATCCCAAAGCAGGGCTGCCTTGAAACAACCCTAACTTCTTTGTTACGAAAAAAGTTACCACTACTTTGCTCGATATGGCACTCGAAGTGCCATTATGTGGCTTTACCTTAGATGCCGTTCCACTTTGTAATTAGCAGTCCCGTCCATTTTTCCCCCCTGACGTCCCTTGCTCGGTTGGGCCGGGGCCCTATGGTGCATCCCCCATGGGATATGAACAAGAATGGATCTTTCATGTCAACTTCAGGTTTAGGCGAGCGAATTTTGCGCGTCAGTTCATGCCCTCTGTGTGTGCGATAATGTGTGTGTATGTGTTCGTACACGTCTGCATGCACTTAACTGGTTGCATCATAAAGCGACCATCAAAGACACAAGTTCCGCGGCCCAAAAGCCGTACCAGCCGTACAGCATTCCGTCCACTCAGGCCACTGATCAGCCCGCAGCCTGCATGTCGTGAGGCCTAACATGTCTTTTCCCCACAACTGTACGACATGCGTGCTTTGCCCATTTTGCCTGGTCATCGAACTGACCACCTACTTGTCCCTCTTCCTGTCCCTACTCCCCATGATGGGATGTGCCTCATCCCTCGGTGTGGGCGGGGGCTGCAAGCAGCCCGCGGGACGCACGGGGGACATGTTGCGGTGCCTGGACGTGCCTGACGATGCTGCAGGCTATTGGGTTGTGGAGATTGAATGCTGAGGCATGACCGTTAGCATTGAGCAATCGCGTTTGGCAGGCGGCTGGCAGCAGCAGCAAATGAGTAGGGGTTAACTGGTCTGTGCTTGCTTGGGCTCAGCAACAGCAGTCACCCGTGCAACCGGTGTTCCTGTCAAAGCGTCTGAGTGCGCGCCGCTTCCTGGCGTGCAAGAGACACTTCAATGGAGAGATTGTGGTGTGCGCGTGTTGCGATAATCCCCAACCCCTGTCTTTGTACGAACTAAACAAAAACTCATCGGGGGGGTCTGGGGAGCTCCCCCCAGTGCCTTACGGATTCGGCGGCGCCGGCGTGATATTAATCCAACCCTTTCCGCGTTGCTTCCGTTAGCATTTACAAGCAAAATCAATTAAAGTTTTCCAGATGCTATTATATGAGTAGTAATTCGGTATGCCATGCTTAGTTCCCAGGAAGCTAGCAGGACGCCAAACAAACATATCTCTTTTCGCTCTTTGAGCACGTGGCCAAAATCTTCATAAAGATATTTCCATGAAAAGTTATTGTTTTTTTGTATTCGCTTGTGTCGATATGTTCGTTTCGTGTGCCCATCTCCCACTCCTATTGCAATGCTGACGTGTCGCGTCGGTACTAAAGATACCCGGCTTCGCGAAGGCTTAGGCCAACTTTTAAGATTATCTCTTTGCCTATAGCACATGCCAATAGCTCACACGCCAACGTGTCATAGCGAGCACTTCAACTAAATGTGAAAATTTTGAGAAAGGGGACCACAACTCCGTTTGCATCTTGCAAAAAAAACCGAAATGAGCCTATGACACACCATAAAGCTTATGTGGAACTGTTAAAAGTTGTGGTGGTCCTCTATGCGACCTCGTAATCGTACGATCCACAGTGCGATGTCGAAACCTCACCGAAACATATGTATCGTACATTGTTCGGTTCTGACGGCATGGATGGACAATCAAATCTTGTCGCTATGGCAAATGAGCTTTGCCATCCCAAAATACACGCTGCCCCGATAGCGTGTGCACGCAAGTTCAGGGCTGCAAGTGTATGCATGTGTGTTAATACTGCTAAACATCGGGGGGGAGCAGGAAATGACACCATCCAAACATCTCACTTCCCGGGACCTCCTTCTGAAAACCCCCTTGAGGAGGTCGATGACATGTAGGACCCTGGCTTTCGTTATATTTTCTTTCTGAGAGAATTCAAAGAACCATCGATGCTGTACAATCCGTACAGATTTGTCGAATATATAACAAACAGCAGGCATAAAGCGTAGCTCCCTTGCCGCGCATCAAGTTGATGTAAGTAGTAAGTGCAGCAAGGCAATTTTCTTCTTGTTGGCCGCTGTCGCGCGCAGCTAGGAGGAGGAGGAGGAGGAGGAGGAGGAGGAGGAGTGCTCGCGGACCTGCGTGCTGGGAGCTCGTCCAAAAGGCCCAAATCTCCATGGCCATACGAGCTGGAGGAACCAGCCTCCAAGTCCTCCAGCTTTTTCGCATCCGGCCCCCTTGAGATCCCTGGGTTTAGATCCCTCATGTCACCTCCCTGGAGTCGCGGATCTTTCATCGTGCTGCCTGTCTTGACTCCTGATTGCCGTCGAGTCTGCCTGCAGACGAAAGGTTTATGTGGCGGCGCCGGCAGAAATTACAGCGGTTGCGTCTGCAGCCTGCTGGACTGTAGCCCTCGACCTCCATGCCGGTTACAAGGCTAGGAGGGTGGGCGGCTCAGCAGTCACCGTTGCTGGTTCGCGTCCTTCCTAGCTGCTGGTGGCGTCGTCCAATGCCTGGGTTAGGTGAAGTGTTAAGTCGATGAAAAGTAATGCCTTTCCTTCTCACGATTGTTCATGTACAGCGGGGGAAGGGAAGGGGAGAGCCTAAACTAAAACCGCTTTAACTCCTTGCGGGCGACTGGTTTCTCGTAGCCACTTCACGCGCATCGAGGCGACGGGAGGAAGGCCCCGGAAGCGACCTGGCTGCTGACTGCACTCTGATAGGTAACACTCTGTGGACCCGTTGTCAGCCGTTTAGCCAGATATATGTTTGCGGAGCATCAGAATGTCTGCCAGTTTTCAGTATTCAGTGTTTGAACCGTGGGGATACAGGAGAAAATGATGTGGATGTAACGACAACAGTCAAAAACGGGGGGAAAAGGGGCGGTGGATGAGCGTGAGGAGGGCAGAGGAGGGCGCGTGAGTTCGCTGACTATTTCTATTTTCAAACGTTAGCTTCGCTTCTGCATCAAGTTGGAGAATTATTCACATTACCCAGTATTTCTGCAGTACACAAAGTATGTTCAGAATAAGGCTGCGTTGTCGCAGCGCCTGGAGGAGGGTTCTCCTATATACTTGGGCAGGCTTCAAGCTTTGCCAAAACATTTACATGGAAGGCCATGGTGTTGGGCATACGCGATTTCTCGTGCGGACAAACTTATAGTCATGTTCAAAGGGCTTAATTAGGCAGTCGCCAAGCTTCGGTGAATTATCATTGCCCAGACTCCAAAGGTATGCCAAACTGCTCTTTTTGCAGGTTGGATTATCCCTTGCCTGAGGGGCGAGCGGAACGTGCTCGCCTCATGGAGTCCAGTTCAGCGCTCGTCCACCTGCGTTCCGCCGTCCTAAGTAGTAATTATTCCATCTGTACATTGGCTCGTTTCATCCTTCGTCTATTGTAACATCTTAGTAGCTTTTCAACAGGGGTTCTTGGCGACCTGGTGGCTGGAGCTGCCTTGGTGTTCGGAGTCTTCAACCCCAAAGGTTAGTAGCAGGCCAGCGGTCATAGGATTTTATGTGGTCCTAAACACTGGCCTCCTGTTGGGCCGTTCGATCCTGCCACTGCTGGAAACGCACGCGCGGGCGGGATGGAACAAACGGCGCTGAGGATGCCCTGCTTTATTGACGTCGCAGCTTGCAGAGAATAATTAGTGTCCGTATATGCACCTCTTTCTTTGTTTGCACAGCGGAGTAAGCTAGGTTCACTGCCACGTGCCTCGCTATCGTTTATCGCCAGGGTCGCCGTTTGGATGCGTTATTCTGGTTTGCAGGACATGTTTGGAGCATTACAAAGATAACTGCTCAGCAAGATGCTCTCTTGCGGGGCCCATCTCGGAGGTCCAGCACGTCCTTTGTCAATGATGGCTGCCAAAGCCAGAACCGACAACGAGGGGTGCGGATTTCCCAGTATGTCCTACAGTTATGAGAGGTACCCTCAAACTGGATGTGCCTTCGCCCCTGAAGAGATGTCTGTAATGGAGGACTTCGTGACCTGCGGCGGCAGCGATGCCCCGGCGTCGAGAGCGGCTGCTGAACTGGGTCCTGCTTTCGCCGCAAATTTTGTTTCCTCGAGTGCGCATTTATACACAAGCTCGCATTGCGCGCGTGAAGCACCCTTGGCTTCTCGGGCCTCGGGTCAGCCGCCCTCGTCTTCCTATCAATTGGGCACTTACATGCGTGTACAGGACGTCTCGAGCTTAGCTGCGGCCGCAGACGGACGCTATGTTCACCCTTCAAATTTGTCGACTGGACTGCCGGCGGGGTTTACTTCGCCTTCGCAACAACAGGTTGTGCCGTCAGGTCCGAATTTCGGCTACGAGCCGAAGCGGCCGGCCGCATCGGTCGAATTGCCCAGTCAAAATATTTTTCGATCACATCAGTATTATCATCATCACCATCATCATCATCATCACCATCAACAACAACAGCAACAACAACAACAACCGTCGCATCAGCCCGCAAGCAGGGGGACTTTGGGCGCGGCTCTCAGCTTGCCCTCACCTGCCCCAGCACTGATGATGCCTTGGCCTTGGAGTCAAAGCTCGTCCGCGCTGTCTTTCTCCCCTCCAGCGCATCAGCACCACCCGATACCGCTTATGTCTTTTTCGGCAGAAGCCCGACTTCCGCAAGGCTTGTCCGGCTGGCATCCGGATAGCGGAATGGACCTCGGCTTGGAGGAGCAGCTGTATGCGGAGATTGAAGCTGCCCCATGGCCTATCGTACAGCATCCCCCAGCACCACCCTTGAGCCTCCACGCCTCAGCTTTCCCAGCGGGCGGCGAAGCGCATCGTCAGCTACAGCAGCAGCAGTTTCGGCAGCAGGGCCGGCAGTTGCACCACCACCACCAACAACAGCTACAGCAAAGACAAGAGTTTAAGCAGCTACAACAGCAGCAACAGCAGCAGCAGCAGCACCGGTTTGAGCAGCTGGGTCTTCAACAGCAGCAGCAGCAGCAGCAAGAAGCACCAAACAGATTCTCCGTTCCGTTTCCGTGTCAATCCGCCGGCGCGATGGCGACAGTCCCACGTGATGGAGCTGATCCCACGACGGCGGCAGTGGCGACGTTGCCGCCGCCGCCACCGCCACCGCTGCCGCACGCCGCCAGCCCCCCGGCAGCAACTAACGGTCGCAACGACAGTTCTATAACGGCCATCCCTTGTCAACCGAACCCAACCGTCACGACGGAATTGCTGCTGTGTCATCAATTTGAATGCGGTGCGACGATGGGGGGAGTATCGACGCCGGAACAACAGCCGCCGCCGCCGCCGCCCGCGTGGGCGAGAGTGCCAATGGCGCCGCCGCTGCTGCCAACGGCGGCGGCACCGTGCCCCAGCGCCGCCGTCGGCACTATAACGTCCACAGCGGCCGGGGGAACCTGCGTAGCAATTTCGGCGGCGGACATCAGCATGGACGACCCAATGAGTCTGTGTACTGCATATAGCGGCGGTAGATTGTGTAATCCACGTCAGCAGCAGCGGCTGCAGTCGAGCACGTCGGGCATGATCGCAGCGTCGCCTTGTGCTGCCGAGCTGGCAGCGGCGGCGGCGGCGACGGGATACAGCGCCCACAAGACATCCGATACTGACATGTTACCTGCTGTAGCTTCCGCCGTCGCCGCCGCGGGCTCCCCTGATGCTGGCGGCAGCGGTGCCGGCGGCGGCGGCGCCCTCACCGGCACCGCAGCGACCGGGGGCCTTCCCGCTGCCATCACCACCAAAGACATCGGCGACTGTCCTGAGGTCTTGGGGGCTGAAGGACCAAGCGGCGGCGCCCTCTGCTGCGATGCCGCCGCCGCCGCCGCCGAGCCACCAGGACAGCTGACGCGATCTACAAGGGTCGTCGGCGGCGACGGCGGCGGCGGCGGCGTGCATGTGGTCGGCAGGATTCCTCGTAACGCCCTAACGCTGGAGACCCTTCGGGGGATGTTCGAGCTGCCGGCACAGGATGTCGTACGGGCGCTGGGCATCAGCGCAACTGACCTGAAACGTCGCTGTCGGGCACTGGGTATACGCCGCTGGCCGCACCGAAAGCTAGCTAGTTTGCAGCGGCTGGTGCAGGCAGTGAACGAGGATGTCGACCTACCGGCCAACGAGCGGGAGGTACGTAGGTTTGTACGACAGTAGGCATGTAAGCGGATAAGCGTTGGTTCTGGTAGCCTGATGATTAAAAGCTGCCGTTCACTGCGGGGCATGCCCTCGTGGGTCATGTCCATACCCCAGAGCCTGGGAATCCGCAACCCTAGATGATGTAGATTGGATTCTTCTATTCGTTTGAATGCTGTTTGGCCCTTCTGCTGCTGTTGTTGATTCTGATGCTTTTATTGCTGATGCTTCTACTGGTCCTTCTATTGGTGATGCTACTGCTGATGCTGATGCAGGTGGTTCTCGAAACCGTGGCGGCGACTCGATCCAGGATCTTTGAAGACCCCAACGTGGATCTGGATTCGTCTCTCAAGGTCCTGCGCCAGGTGCAGTACAAACGACATTTCTTGGAGCGAAGGGGCTACGGCGGCAGCGGTTAGCAGTACAGAGCCAGTTGTAAGGGTTGTGAAGGAGGAGGAGGGGTTTTTGGAGTAACCAGCACAGCAGCAGCAGACAAAGGTGCATGCATACGTATGTATGCATATATTTATGTATGTATGACGCTGATTGTAGTGTGGGCTGAAAGGCGGGGGGCCCAGAGGGCCGAAACACAGCGCAGGGGGCGGATGCACACGGCCAGTTAGTCTCGTGCACTCCGCCCCCGGGTCAGGCCGCACGGGAAAGGACGGCCGGCACACATCAGCGCTCCCCTATGTATGTATGTATGTATGTATGTATGTATGTATGTATGTGTATGTCCTCCAGTTTTGGTCAGAGGCTTCCGGTTGGAGCCAGTTTGTTTCCGGCGTTCACGTGTTTTATAATCTTCGACCCACTTTGGTCGTACACCGGCTGGCTGGGGAGTGCATGATAAGAAGTTCCTCGATTCGGTGGTATTGCCTCATAGCCTGGGCAGCTGGTAACAAGTGCGGGTGGTGGTGGTGGCGGTGGCGGTGGCGGTGGCCGTAGCAGTGGCGGTGAAGACTAGTTTAGTTCTGTAATGCTCCGCCTGAATGCGGATGGATGGAGTAGTTGGATTTGTACTGGTCGGGCTGCGATTGGAACTGCGATCGGGTTACCGAGACAACGTTGTCTGTTGCTCGTGTGCGCGCGTGCGTGCGTGTGCAATGAGAAGTATTCCTGCTGTATGTATGCATGTATGTATGCATGTATGTATGCATGTATGCATGCATGTATGTATGTATGTGTGACCCGGGGTTTGGGAGCACCCATGGCTTCATCAAGTCCCCCCATGGGCCCACAGGGGGGGGTGTACTCTCGCCAGTTCCTGTGAGACATCCCCCGCCTCGACTGTACAGCCCCATTTGAAACCGCCGCCGCTCAGATGCAGGTGGTGAGTGGGCGACTATTGCGATCTCGACATTAGTCCGGTTTTGGAAATTTCTCAAATCGGTTTGAGCGGGATCGGATCGGATTCGGGGTTATCTCGTACCATGCGCTGATACAGTGTACGGCACTGGACGACGCGGGAAAGAGCGTCAGAAGGGAAATGCGGCTACGAATCAGTAAAGTAAACAAGGAATAATTTTTCGGTATGAGTTTTGGAATCAAGCACTGCTGTTTGAGCAGATGGAAGGGGCAGGGCAGATTTGATGAGAGGCACTGGAGATGTACGATAATTTACAATGCAACGACAACTTTTTGGCTTCTTTGAAGTCTGAAGGAGAGTCCTTTTTTTGCAGGCAGGCTGGCTGGCTGGCCGGGTTCCCATCAGGCAGCCATCAGGCATATCAATGGTGGGGCGCGGGCAAGTGATGTGGGCAGGGGGCGGGCCCTGGCGCTGGTGCTGGTGCTGTTACCGTTCCGTCATCTCCGAAGGGGAATCCCATTGACCCTCTTGCGGGCGTGTGAAACACACGCTTCGCAGCAGCGCAATATCCGTGCGGTGACGAAATGCATTTGTCGTTGTTGTTCTTGTTGCTGATGTTGTTGGGGTGTTCCACTGTGGGTGGCTCGTCCTGAGAAAGGACGACAAGCACCCGGGGCCATGACCGGGCCGGAACACAGCGCAGGGCCGGGTGTGCCCGCGTTGTTGGTGCTGGTGCTGGTGCTGGTGCTGGTGCTGGTGCTGGTGACATGTGACATATTAAGAAGCATCACTGCTTGA